>NC_088242.1:10393214-10413214 GCF_036934945.1 Oncorhynchus masou masou
ACACACACACACGTACACACACACACCCCCCCACATATACACATATACATACGCACACACACACACATCCCTCCAGCACACAACAAGCTCTCACAGTCTCACTGCAGAATTAGACGTTTTTCCACTTCCATACAAAATTCCAAATGTGATGTGTTTATGGTGAAATGTCAAATTTCGTGGTTGCAAAAACTAGTGCTGGGATTGAATATGTTCTCGACCCTCGGACCCGGAGCGCATTACACCCATCCACCATCACAAAACCCAAGCCTACTGTAACAGAAAGGCCACAAAACATTTTTCATCAAATATGTATATATTTTATATTTTCTTATGCTTTAAATTCACAATCAAATAGCAAAAGGATCCTTAAAATTAACTTCTTAAAACTATTCCATTCAACAGCCCCCTGCCCCGGCTAAGACTCTTATGGGTTAATAATAATAGGTTTGGTAAAGAGGATGCTGGGTAATTCATAATGGTCGGCTTAGTAATGAGGATGTTGGAATGATGTTGGAATGATGTTGTGTATTTCTTAATGGTAGGCTTAGTAATGAGGATGTTGGAATGATGTTGGAATGATGTTGGGTATTTCTTAATGGTAGGCTTAGTAATGAGGATGTTGGAATGAAAGAGTCAGAGAGAGACAGCAGCACAATTAGACCCAACCAAATCATGAGAAAACAAAAAGATAATTACTTGACACATTGGAAAGAATTAACAAAAAAACAGAGCAAACTAGAATGCTATTTGGCCCTACACAGAGAGTACACAGCGGCAGAATACCTGACCACTGTGACTGACCCAAAATTAAGGAAAGCTTTGACTATGTACAGACTCAGCGAGCATAGCCTTGCTATTGAGAAAGGCCGCCGTAGGCAGACATGGCTCTCAAGAGAAGACAGGCTATGTGCTCACTGCCCACAAAATGAGGTGGAAACTGAGCTGCACTTCCTAACCTCCTGCCCAATGTATGACCATATTAGAGAGACATATTTCCCTCAGATTACACAGATCCACAAAGAATTCGAAAACAAATCCAATTTTGAAAAACTCCCATATCTACTGGGTGAAATTCCACAGTGTGCCATCAGAGCAGCAAGATTTGTGACCTGTTGCCACGAGAAAAGGGCAACCAGTGAAGAACACACACCATTGCAAATACAACCCATATCTATGCATATTTATTTTATCTTGTGTCCTTAACCATTTGTACATTGTAAAAACACTGTGTATATATATATAATATGCCATTTGTAATGTCTTTATTGTTTTGAAACTTCTGTATGTGTGATGTCTACTGTTAATTTTTATTGTTTATTTTACTTTATATATTATCTACCTTACTTGCTTTGGCAATGTTAACACATGTTACCCATGCCAATAAAGCCCCTTGAATTGAATTGAATTGAGAGAGAGAGTCAGTGAGACAGAGAGAGAGAGAAAGAGAGCCAGAGAGAGAGAGAGAGTCAGTGAGACAGAGAGAGAGACAGAGAGTCAGAGAGAGAAAGAAAGAGAGAGTCCATGACACAGAGAGAGAGAGAGACAGAGAGACAAATACAGAGTGAGAGACAGAGACATAGAGAATGACAAAGACAAAGAGAGAGAGAGAGTCAGTGACACAGAGAGAGAGAGAGACAGAGAGACAAATACAGAGTGAGAGACAGAGACATAGAGAATGACAGAGACAAAGAGAGAGAGAGTCAGTGACACAGAGAGAGAGAGAGACAGAGAGACAAATACAGAGTGAGAGACAGAGACATAGAGAATGACAAAGACAAAGAGAGAGAGAGAGTCAGTGAGACAGAGAGAGAGACAGAGAGTCAGAGAGAGAAAGAAAGAGAGAGTCCGTGACACAGAGAGAGAGAGACAGAGAGACAAATACAGAGTGAGAGACAGAGACATAGAGAATGACAGAGACAAAGAGAGAGAGAGAGAGAGTCAGTGACACAGAGAGAGAGAGAGACAGAGAGACAAATACAGAGTGAGAGACAGAGACATAGAGAATGACAGAGACAAAGAGAGAGAGAGAGTCAGTGACACAGAGAGAGAGAGAGACAGAGAGACAAATACAGAGTGAGAGACAGAGACATAGAGAATGACAGAGACAAAGAGAGAGAGAGAGAGTCAGTGACACAGAGAGAGAGAGAGACAGAGAGACAAATACAGAGTGAGAGACAGAGACATAGAGAATGACAGACAAAGAGAGAGAGAGAGTCAGTGACACAGAGAGAGAGAAAGACAGAGAGACAAATACAGAGTGAGAGACAGAGACATAGAGAATGACAAAGACAAAAGAGAGAGAGAGTCAGTGACACAGAGAGAGAGAGAGACAGAGAGACAAATACAGAGTGAGAGACAGAGACATAGAGAATGACAGAGACAAAGAGAGAGAGAGAGTCAGTGACACAGAGAGAGAGACAGAGAGACAAATACAGAGTGAGAGACAGAGACATAGAGAATGACAGAGACAAAGAGAGAGAGAGTCAGTGACACAGAGAGAGAGAGAGACAGAGAGACAAATACAGAGTGAGAGACAGAGACATAGAGAATGACAGAGACAAAGAGAGAGAGAGTCAGTGACACAGAGAGAGAGAGAGAGACAGAGAGACAAATACAGAGTGAGAGACAGAGACATAGAGAATGACAAAGACAAAGAGAGAGAGAGAGTCAGTGAGACAGAGAGAGAGACAGAGAGTCAGAGAGAGAAAGAAAGAGAGAGTCCGTGACACAGAGAGAGAGACAGAGAGACAAATACAGAGTGAGAGACAGAGACATAGAGAATGACAGAGACAAAAAGAGAGAGAGAGTCAGTGACACAGAGAGAGAGAGAGACAGAGAGACAAATACAGAGTGAGAGACAGAGACATAGAGAATGACAGAGACAAAGAGAGAGAGAGAGTCAGTGACACAGAGAGAGAGAGACAGAGAGACAAATACAGAGTGAGAGACAGAGACATAGAGAATGACAGAGACAAAGAAGAGAGAGAGAGTCAGTGACACAGAGAGAGAGAGAGACAGAGAGACAAATACAGAGTGAGAGACAGAGACATAGAGAATGACAGAGACAAAAGAGAGAGAGAGTCAGTGACACAGAGAGAGAGAAAGACAGAGAGACAAATACAGAGTGAGAGACAGAGACATAGAGAATGACAAAGACAGAGAGAGAGAGAGAGTCAGTGACACAGAGCGAGAGAGAGACAGAGAGACAAATACAGAGTGAGAGACAGAGACATAGAGAATGACAGAGACAAAGAGAGAGAGAGAGAGTCAGTGACACAGAGAGAGAGACAGAGAGACAAATACAGAGTGAGAGACAGAGACATAGAGAATGACAGAGACAAAGAGAGAGAGAGAGTCAGTGACACAGAGAGAGAGAGAGACAGAGAGACAAAGACAGAGTGAGAGACAGAGACATAGAGAATGACAGAGACAAAGAGAGAGAGAGAGAGTCAGTGACACAGAGAGAGAGAGACAGAGAGACAAATACAGAGTGAGAGACAGAGACATAGAGAATGACAGACAAAGAGAGAGAGAGAGTCAGTGACACAGAGAGAGAGAAAGACAGAGAGACAAATACAGAGTGAGAGACAGAGACATAGAGAATGACAAAGACAAAGAGAGAGAGAGAGTCAGTGACACAGAGAGAGAGAGAGACAGAGAGACAAATACAGAGTGAGAGACAGAGACATAGAGAATGACAGAGACAAAGAGAGAGAGAGAGAGTCAGTGACACAGAGAGAGAGAGACAGAGAGACAAATACAGAGTGAGAGACAGAGACATAGAGAATGACAGAGACAAAGAGAGAGAGAGTCAGTGACACAGAGAGAGAGAGAGACAGAGAGACAAATACAGAGTGAGAGACAGAGACATAGAGAATGACAGAGACAAAGAGAGAGAGAGTCAGTGACACAGAGAGAGAGAGAGACAGAGAGACAAATACAGAGTGAGAGACAGAGACATAGAGAATGACAAAGACAAAGAGAGAGAGAGAGTCAGTGAGACAGAGAGAGAGACAGAGAGTCAGAGAGAGAAAGAAAGAGAGAGTCCGTGACACAGAGAGAGAGAGACAGAGAGACAAATACAGAGTGAGAGACAGAGACATAGAGAATGACAGAGACAAAGAGAGAGAGAGAGAGTCAGTGACACAGAGAGAGAGAGAGACAGAGAGACAAATACAGAGTGAGAGACAGAGACATAGAGAATGACAGAGACAAAGAGAGAGAGAGAGAGTCAGTGACACAGAGAGAGAGACAGAGAGACAAATACAGAGTGAGAGACAGAGACATAGAGAATGACAGAGACAAGAGAGAGAGAGAGAGTCAGTGACACAGAGAGAGAGAGAGACAGAGAGACAAATACAGAGTGAGAGACAGAGACATAGAGAATGACAGAGACAAAGAGAGAGAGAGAGTCAGTGACACAGAGAGAGAGAAAGACAGAGAGACAAATACAGAGTGAGAGACAGAGACATAGAGAATGACAAAGACAGAGAGAGAGAGAGAGTCAGTGACACAGAGCGAGAGAGAGACAGAGAGACAAATACAGAGTGAGAGACAGAGACATAGAGAATGACAGAGACAAAGAGAGAGAGAGAGAGTCAGTGACACAGAGAGAGAGACAGAGAGACAAATACAGAGTGAGAGACAGAGACATAGAGAATGACAGAGACAAAGAGAGAGAGAGAGTCAGTGACACAGAGAGAGAGAGAGACAGAGAGACAAAGACAGAGTGAGAGACAGAGACATAGAGAATGACAGAGACAAAGAGAGAGAGAGTCAGTGACACACAGAGAGAGAGAGACAGAGAGACAAATACAGAGTGAGAGACAGAGACATAGAGAATGACAAAGACAAAGAGAGAGAGAGAGTCAGTGAGACAGAGAGAGAGAGAAAGAGAGCCAGAGAGAGAGAGAGAGTCAGTGAGACAGAGAGAGAGACAGAGAGTCAGAGAGAGAAAGAAAGAGAGAGTCCGTGACACAGAGAGAGAGAGACAGAGAGACAAATACAGAGTGAGAGACAGAGACATAGAGAATGACAAAGACAAAGAGAGAGAGAGAGTCAGTGACACAGAGAGAGAGAGAGACAGAGAGACAAATACAGAGTGAGAGACAGACACAGAGAATGACAGAGAGAGACAAAGAGAGAGAGAGTCAGTGACACAGAGAGAGAGAGAGAGACAGAGAGACAAATACAGAGTGATCATTTTTGTACTTAAACTATTTGCATATCGTTACAACAGTGTATATAGACATAATATCACATTTGAAATGTCTTTATTATTTTTAGAACTTCTGTGAGTGTGATGTTTACTGTTAATTTTTATTGTTTATTTCACTTTGTTTATTATCTACTTCACTTGCTTGTTATCTACTTTCCCATGATAATACAGCCCCTTGAATTGAATTTAATTGAATTGAGAAAGAGAGAGAGAGAGTCAGAGAGACAGACAGAGAGATAGAGGGAGAGACAGAGAAACAGACAGACATAGAGATAGAGGGAGAGAAAGCGAGAGACAGAGAGACAGACATATAGATAAAGGGAGAGCAAGAGACAGATAGAGGGAGAGTGAGAGAGACAGACATATAGATAGAGGGAGAGACAGAGAGACAGACAGAGAGATAGATAGAGGGAGAGACAGAGACAGACAGAGAGCTAGAGGGTGAGACAGAGAGACAGACAGACATAGAGATAGAGGAAGAGAGAGAGAGACAGAGACAGAGAGACAGACATATAGATAGAGGGAGAGTGGAGAGACAGACAGACAGAGAGATAGAGGGAGAGACAGAGAGACAGACAGAGAGCTAGAGGGAGAGACAGACAGAGAGATAGAGGGAGAGACAGACAGAGAGCTAGAGGGTGAGACAGACAGAGAGCTAGAGGGAGAGACAGACAGAGCGATAGAGGGAGAGACAGACAGAGAGATAGAGGGAGAGACAGACAGAGAGCTAGAGGGAGAGACAAACAGAGAGATAGAGGGAGAGACAGACAGAGAGCTAGAGGGAGAGACAGACAGAGAGATAGAGGGAGAGACAGACAGAGAGATGGAGGGAGAGACAGAGAGACAGACAGACAGAGAGCTAGAGGGAGAGACAGAGAGACAGACAGAGAGATAGAGGGAGAGACAGAGAGAGAGAGGCAGAGACAGACAGAGAGATAGAGGGAGAGACAGAGAGAGAGATGGAGGGAGAGACAGAGAGAGAGATGGAGGGAGAGATAGAGAGACAGACAGACAGAGAGATAGAGGGAGAGACAGAGAGACAGACATAGAGATAGAGGGAGAGACAGAGAGACAGACAGAGAGATAGAGGGAGAGACAGAGAGAGAGATGGAGGGAGAGACAGAGAGACAGACAGACAGAGAGATAGAGGGAGAGACAGAGAGACAGATAGAGAGATAGAGGGAGAGACAGAGAGAGAGAGGCAGAGACAGACAGAGAGATAGAGGGAGAGACAGAGAGAGAGATAGAGGGAGAGACAGAGAGAGAGAGAGGGAGAGGGAGAGACAGAGAGAGAGAGAGGGAGAGACAGAGAGACAGACAGAGAGATAGAGGGAGAGACAGAGACATAGAGGGAGAGAGAGACAGAGAGACAGACAGAGAGATAGAGGGAGAGACAGAGAGATAGAGGGAGAGACAGAGAGAGAGAGAGGGAGAGCTTGTTTGGAAAGGAGGACTTGAATTTGTGTCTATACTCTTTATTTAACGCTGATGAAGTATTTAACAAGGGTTGTAGATGGGTAACGATGATGTATTTAACATGGGTTGTAGATGGGGAACGATGATGTATTTAACATGGGTTGTAGATGGGGAACAATGATGTATTTAACATGGGTTGTAGATGGGGAACGATGATGTATTTAACATGGGTTGTAGATGGGGAACGATGATGTATTTAACATGGGTTGTAGATGGGTAACGATGATGTATTTAACATGGGTTGTAGATGGGGAACGATGATGTATATAACATGGGTTGTAGATGGGGAACGATGATGTATTTAGCATGGGTTGTAGATGGGAAACGATGATGTATTTAGCATGGGTTGTAGATGGGGAATGATGATGTATTTAACATGGGTTGTAGATGGGGAACGATGATGTATTTAACATGGGTTGTAGATGGGGAACGATGATGTATTTAAAATGGGTTGTAGATGGGGAACGATGATGTATTTAGCATGGGTTGTAGATGGGGAACAGTGATGTATTTAAAATGGGTTGTAGATGGGGAACGATGATGTATTTAGCATTAGTTGTAGATGGGGAACAGTGATGTATTTAGCATGGGTTGTAGATGGGGAACAATGATGTGTGTCTGGGTGTGTTCAACACTTTTCACAGTGGATGACAACTGGTCAAATTATTGCAATTTAGCAGCATCTCATCCCATCTCCTCTCCTCCTCTCATCCCATCTCCTCTCCCCCTTTCATCCCATCTCATATCCTCCTCTCCTCTCTTTCTCTCATCCCCTCTCCTCCTCTCATTCCCTCTCCTCCTTCCCTCTCCTCTCATCCCATCTCCTCATCTCCTGTCATCCCATCTCCTCTCCTCCTCTCATCTACTCTCCTCTCAGCTCAACTCCTCATCTCATCCCATCTCCTCTCATCTCCTCTATTCCTCTCAATCCAACTCCTCTCCTCTCGTCCCATCTCCTCTCCTCCTCTCATCTACTCTCCTCTCATCTCAACTCCTCCTCTCATCCCATCTCCTCTCCTCCCATCTCTTCTCCTCCTCTCATCCCATCTCCTCTCCTCCTCTCATCTCATCTCCTCTCCTCTTCTGATCCCATCTCCTCTCCTCCTCTCAACCTGTCTCCTATTCTATTCTCATCCCATCTCATCTCCCCCTCTCCTCTCCTCTCCTCTCCTCTCCCTCCTCTCCCTCCTCTCCTCTCCTCTCCTCCTCTCCACTCCTCCTCTCCTCTCCTCTCCTCTCCTCTCCTCTCCTCCTCCTCTCATCTCCTCTCCTCTCCTCTCCTCTCCTCTCATCTCATCTCATCTCCTCTCCTCCTCTCATCTCCTCTCCATCTCTCATCCCATCTCCTCCTCTCATCTCATCTCATCTCCTCTCCTCTCCTCCTCTCAATCTCTCATCCCATCTCCTCCTCTCATCTCCTCTCCTCAACTGTACCCTATTCTTCTCTACCTTACTTGGTCTCCTCTCTTTCCTCAGTCTCTCTTCTGTCCTCGGTCACCTTCTCCGAAAGTCTTCTATCAGTCTCTCTTCTTTCTCTCTCTCTTCTTTGTCCTTCTCATTTAGTACAACTTTGATCGTTTGCTCAATCAGCTTGTTTTTATGTATTTATTTTTGCAGAAAGATGTTTTACTATTACAGATAGTTGTTGTTTTACAGGGTCAGCCATAGTAGTATGGCAGCGCTCGAGAAAAGGAGGGTTAAGCGCCTTGCTCATCAGCAGAATTGTTTTTAACCTTGTTGGCTCGTCTATTCAAACCGGCAACCTTTTGATAACTGGACCAACGCTACCTGCCGCCCTGCGAGGCAACCTGCCGCCCTGCGAGGCTACCTGCCGCCCTGCGAGGCTACCTGCCGCCCTGAGAGGCTACCTGCCGCCCTGCGAGGCTACCTGCCGCCCTGCGAGGCTACCTGCCGCCCTGCGAGGCTACCTGCCGCCCTGAGAGGCTACCTGCCGCCCTGCGAGGCTACCTGCCGCCCTGCGAGGCTACCTGCCGCCCTGCGAGGCTACCTGCCGCCCTGCGAGGCTACCTGCCGCCCTGCGAGGCTACCTGCCGCCCTGCGAGGCTACCTGCCGCCCTGCGAGGCTACTAGTAGATCTATGCAAATTTTTAAGGCCCTAACTACACTGAACAACAATATAAATGCAACATGTAAAGTGTTGGTCACATGTTTCATGAGCTGAAATAAAAGATTTTAACATTTTTCCACACGCACAAAAATATTATTTCCCTAAAATGTTGTGAACAAATCTGTTTAAATCCATGTTAGTGATAATTTCTCCTTCGGCAAGATGATCCCTCCACCTGACAGGTGTAGCATATCAAGGAGCTGATTAAACAACATGGGACAGCCACTCTAAAAAAGCCACTCTAAAATTTGCAGTTTTTTCACTCAACACAATGCCACAGATATGTCAAGTTTTGAGTGAGCATGCAATTGGCATGTTTGACTGTAGGAATTTCCACCAGAGTTGTTGCAATAAATTATCATTTGAATTTCTCTATCATGAAACATTGTTTTCGATCATTTTAAGCACGTCCAACCGGCCTCACAACCTCAGACCATGTGGTGGAGGAAGGTTTGAAATCCAATTCCTTTTAACACGTTTTCTTGTCCACCTAAATAGTCTGTGAAGAATTGTCCGAGTTTGGGTGCAATTTTAAACATTTTCCCGCAGTGTTTGAGGTTAGCTGAAAACGTCTGTCTCTCTCCATCTATACTTTCTCCCTTTCCCTCCTGAGTGTTTGGTGAAATGAATATGGCGTTCCTTATGGAATATACCGCCAACTCCCCTTATTGTTGTTATCAATCATCCTCTAACGGATCACCATGGTAACACTCCGGCAGGTCACCCCGTAGTGATGCGGTTAGCGAAACAAGACGACGAGGAAAAATGACGGGGAAAAGTTTAACAAAGCATATTTTCTTATTTTATGACTCCCTCTGACCTTTAAGGATATTAGCGTCTGACATGATGAATCGGGGGCCAGAGAAGAAGAGAAGGGGAGAAGGGGAAAATGGAGCGAGAGGTAGGTTAGGGGTTTCTTTTCTCATTAGGGACCTGTGGTTGGAGTAGATAGGAGAGGCTTTTCTCTTCTCTTCTCCCTAATCCCCCTCTTTTCAAAAAGCGGAACGTGTGATATTAGTGTTTATGAAACTCGTCCCTCCTCTCCGGTCGCTTCCCTCTATCCTGCTGCTGTCAGCACTGTAGGCCTGGAGGACTACCATTAGCCCAGTGTGATAGGAAGGCTGCTCTCCTAACACTTGCTACACACACACACTTTACACACACTCTTCACACACTCCTTAAACACACTCAATTAACGTTGACCTTCAACCCCCCAGAGCTGGCTAAAAGTGTGTGTGTGTGAATGTGTGTGTGTGTGTGTGTGTGTGTGTGTTCTACATGGGTAGAACAATGCTTTCTGTATATTCTAATGTTACTACAATTAAAACAGCTACAGACAAAACAGCTACAGACAAAGGTAATGAGAGCAAAACAAGAGACGTGGTAGCTTTGAAAGTGAACTGTAAGGTTTTACTGATAGTGAGCTGTTAAAAAAAGTATTTAAAATTAAGAACAAATTCTTATTTACAATGACAGCCTTCCCCCGGCAATGCTGGGTCCGCCGTTTGGGACTCCCAATCACATCCAGATGTGATACAGCCTGGATTTGAATCAGGAACTGTAGTGACATCTCTTGCACTGAGATGCAGTGCCTTAGACCGCTGCGCCACACCAGCCCCAACTGTAAGGTTTTACTGATAGTGAACTGTAAGGTTGTACTGATAGTGAACTGTAAGGTTGTACTGATAGTGAACTGTAAGGTTTTACTGATAGTGATCTGTAAGGTTTTACTGATAGTGAACTGTAAGGTTTTACTGATAGTGATCTGTAAGGTTTTACTGATAGTGAACTGTAAGGTTTTACTGATAGTGAACTGTAAGGTTGTACTCATAGTGATCTGTAAGGTTTTACTGATAGTGAACTGTAAGGTTTTACTGATAGTGATTAGAATAGCAGGTAGATTGCTAAAAAGTGAAGGAAGGGTATTTCTTTATTTAATCATTACATGTCTCTACTTTTCTATTGAAATTGAAATCATTGTAATATTATGTGCCAGAAACAACCTTATGGTTGAACCCAGATTGATATTTCAGAGCCATAACATTCTATCTGTGATTGACACCCCCTAACAAAAAAAAACAGATTTACAAATGTTTTAGGATTTTGATACTCTGCACTTCAGTAATTACCTTTGTGTTATGAAAGAAGAAGTCACTACCAAACAGTTCAGAGATCTGGGATGTGAAAACTTTGATGCTCAATATCTTAGAACTAGGATTTGTGGAGGGGAGTAGGAGGGATTAGAGAGGTGGAGGGGAGTAGGAGGGATTAGAGAGATGGAGGGTAGTAGGAGGGATTAGGGAGGTGGAGGGGAGTAGGAGGGATTAGAGAGATGGAGGGTAGTAGGAGGGATTAGGGAGGTGGAGGGGAGTAGGAGGGATTAGAGAGGTGGAGGGGAGTAGGAGGGATTAGAGAGGTGGATGGTAGTAGGAGGGATTAGAGAGGTGGAGGGGAGTAGGAGGGATTAGAGAGATGGAAGGGAGTAGGAGGGATTAGGGAGGTGGAGGGGAGCAGGAGGGATTAGAGAGGTGGAGGGGAGCAGGAGGGATTAGAGAGGTGGAGGGGAGTAGGAGGGATTAGAGAGATGGAGGGTAGTAGGAGGGATTAGAGAGGTGGAGGGGAGTAGGAGGGATTAGAGAGGTGGAGGGTAGTAGGAGGGATTAGAGAGGTGGAGGGGAGCAGGAGGGATTAGAGAGGTGGAGGGAAGCAGGCGGGATTAGAGAGATGGAGGGTAGTAGGAGGGATTAGAGAGGTGGAGGGGAGCAGGCGGGATTAGAGAGGTGGAGGGGAGTAGGAGGGATTAGAGAGGTGGAGGGGAGCAGGAGGGATTAGAGAGGTGGAGGGGAGCAGGAGGGATTAGAGAGGTGGAGGGGAGTAGGAGGGATTAGAGAGGTGGAGGGGAGTAGGAGGGATTAGAGAGGTGGAGGGGAGTAGGAGGGATTAGAAAGGTGGAGGGGAGCAGGAGGGATTCGAGAGGTGGAGGGGAGCAGGGCAGGGTGGGGTTCAGTGCAGTGAGGGATGGATTCAGTGCACTGCATGGTGGGGTTCAGTGCAGTGTGGGGTTCAGTGCAGTGTGGGGTTCAGTGCAGTGCAGGGTGGGGTTCAGTGCAGTGCAGGGTGGGGTTCAGTGCACTGCAAGGTGGGGTTCAGTGCAGTGCAGGATGGGGTTCCGTGCAGTGCAGCGTGGGGTTCAGTTCAGTGCAGGTGGGGTTCAGTGCACTGCAGGGTGGAGTTCAGTGCAGTGCAGGGTGGGGTGGGGTTCAGTGCAGTGCAGGGTGGGGTTCAGTGCAGTGTGGGTTTCAGTGTATTATAGGGTGGGGTTCGGTGCAGGGTGGGGTTCAGTGTAGTGCAGGGTGGGGTTCAGTGCAGTGCAGGGTGGGGTTCAGTGCAGTGTGGGGTTCAGTGTAGTATAGAGTGGGGTTCAGTGCAGGGTGGGGTTCAGTGTATTGCAGTGTGGGGTTCAGTGTAGTATAGGGTGGGGTTCAGTGCAGGGTGGGGTTCAGTGTAGTGCAGTGTGGGGTTCAGTGCAGTGCACAGCCGTCGCTGCTAAGTGGTTCAAATCATTATGTCCCGTTCACAGTGCTCTGAGCAGAAGTGTTGCAGGGCAAATCTATTTGTATTTACTGGCTCAGGATTCTCTCTGCTTCTCCCTCGCACTGAACTACAGGTGTGTCTGTGTTTGTGTGCGTGTGTGCATTTCTGTGTGTGTGAGTCTGTACGTGTGTGTGTCTTTGTTGTGTGTTTAGTGTGTATTTATGCATTTAAAGTCTCCCAATAGATGAAGGAATTGGACCCTCCCTGATGGAGAATCCGACCATTGATAAATTGATCAGTCCTATAGCAGAAACATTCTAAATCCCCTCATTTACATACTTCCCAGTCTCTGGTCCAGATTGGCCATCGATTAGCATATACCCCAGTACCCCCCAGAGCAGGACCATTGATCCACGTGGTGGGAGGCTGTAGCCTTGATGACCACATGGAACACAGGTGCAGGCCAACACATGTAATTAACAGGAGGTATTGTCCTCACAGCGTGTGATTTGTTGATTTAACTGATTTGATCTCCTTGTTCTATGATTGGTTTACTATGTTTGGTTCTCCTTTGGTGTTTGTAAGCGTTGTGCTAAGTTTGGGTCAGCCATGTTGAACTGTCAGTGTTGTTGAGCGATCAGATGTACTAAATCAAGCATTATCCATTCCAGGTTCACTAGTAAACTATGATCTCTCTGTCTCTCTGTCTCTCTGTCTCTCTGTCTCCCTCTCCCTCTCCCTCTCCCTCTCCCTCTCCCTCTCCCTCTCCCTCCTCCCTCTCTCTCTCTCTCTGTCTCTCTCTCTCTCTCTCTCTCAATTCAATTTCAATTCACAGGGCTTTATAGGCATGGAAAACACACATTCTAAAATGAACAGTAAACATTACACTCACAAAAGTTCCAAAGAAATAGAGACGTTTGACATTTTCGTTTTTTGTTTGTGTAGTCTGTGATTGTCTGTAGACCTTGCCACATACTATAAGGGCACAAGGAGAGACTCAGATGCAGACACAGGAGGCAGAAAGTTAGAGTCCAAAATGTTAATTAACAATCCAGAAGGCAAGAGAATAGAAAAGCAGGAGCATTGGAAAATCACGCTGGTTGACTTGAACATACAAGACAAACCGACACAGAGAGACAGGAAACACAGGGATAAATACACCCAGGAAAATAAATTACACCTGGAGGGGGTGGAGACAATAACGAGGACAGGTGAAACAGATCAGGGTGTGAAGGTACCCCCTCCCTACCTGGGAACATACCCGTCTGACCGGGGTTTCAGCGGTGAAAATCAGCGATGAGGGCCGGGTCCAGGATGTCTTTAGCTGGAACCCAGCACCTCTCCTCCGGGCCGTAACCCTCCCAGTCAACCAGATACTGGAAACCCCTGCCCCGTGGTCAAATCCTCAGGAGGCGTCTCACCATATACGATGGCTGGCCATCGATGACACGGGGGGAAGGGATGGGCCTAGAAGCAGAAGAGAGAGGACAGTGAGACAAGGGTTTAATCCTGGAAACTTGAAACGTAGAGTGAACACAGAAGGTACGGGGTAACAGCAGAAGGACAGCCGTGGGACTTATGACTCTAGAAAAGGGGAAAGGACCAAGTCCGGTGGCGGTCCGCTTGTCGATGTTACCTGGATGTGGTCTTGAGAAGAGATGCTAGCTCTTTTCCAGGTATGCTGACAGCGGCAGACGAACATCTGGGCTGAAGGTATGTTGACCTCAACTTCTTGCTCTGGGAAGAGCGGGGGCTGATACTCCATGGAGCATTCAAAGGGGGATAGTCCAGTAGCCAAGCAAGACAGAGTGTTCCTGGCATATTCCATCCAGACCAGTTGCTGACTCCAGGTGGTCTGGTTACTGGCAACAAGACACCGGAGTGCCGTCTCCATATCTTGATTGGCTCGCTAGGACTGGCCATTAGATTGGGGATAAAACCCAGAAGACAGGCTGGCAGACCACCCAATAATATTGCAGAATGCCTTCCAGAATTGGGATGAGAACTGAGGACCCCGGTCTGAGACAACTTCAACTGGGAGTCCATGGATACAGAAGACGTGCTGCATCATAAGCTGGACTGAATGTAACTTAGGAAACGTTGCAAACTGCACCCTGGATGTGGGTTGAGGCCAATCCACCACTGTTTTCACCTTTCCAGGATCCTTCTGGACATTTCCCTCGGCAATGACTTATCCCAGAAAGGAGATGGTAGAGCGTTGAAACTCACACTTCTCGTCTTTTAGGAACAATTGGTTCTCCAGGAGGCGCTGGAGGACCTGTCTGAAATGCAGAACATGTACTTGGGCAAATCAGGAAAAAAACAGGATGTCGTCAAGGTCGAGGAACACAAACTGGTTTAGCGCGTCCCAGAGCACATTGTTTACCAGGGATTCCAAACGGCCTGGTACTCAAGATATCCTCTGGCTGTGTTGAATGCTGTCTTCCACTCAACTCCTTTGCGTATCCGAACCAGGTGGTAGGCATTCCGAAGATCCAGCTTGGAAAAAAATGGTGGCCCCCGGAGATGTTCAAAGGTCAAGGAGAGGAGCGGTAGGGGGTAACGATTCTTAATCATAATATCATTAAGACTCCGGTAGTCAGTGTACAGAGGCAGGGTCTTGTCCTTCTTCTCCACAAAGAAAAACCCTGCAGCGGCAGGAGAAGCAGACGGACGGATGGCCCCAATAGCCAGAGACTCCTCTATGTACTCCTCCATGGCCTTGGTCTCCGGCCCGGATAGAGAATATAACCTACCATGAGGCGATGTGGTGCCTGGGAGCATATCAACGGTACAATCATAAGGACGATGCAGGGGAAGAGAAGTAGCCCGTGCCTTACTGAAAATCTCCAGGAGGTCGCGGTACTCTGTGGGGACGGTAGAGAAATCAGAGACTTGACATTAGCCCTGAGGAGGCTGTCTCGGGGAAGGCTACGCTGCTTTGAGGCAATGGAATGACAAAACCGACTCCAGCACTTGTGAACTTGTGGTCCAGTCAATAACGAGGTTGTGTTTCTTGAGCCAAGAAAATACCAAAACAACTGGAACATGGGGAGACTCAATGAGAAGCAGCTGTATTGCCTCACTGTGATTTCCTGAAACCCGTAGATTAACAGGAACAATGCGCTGGGTAACTCTTCCAATGGAGTGTCCGTTCAGTGCTCTTGCGTCCATGGGAACAGAGAGAAGTTGAGTGGGAATGCCTAATTCAGAAACTAGAGTAGTATACATAAAACTCACATCTGACCAGAGTCAATGAGCACCCGAAGAGATTCAGACTGGTCTCTCCCCAGCAGTATAACAAAGGAGGGAGTACGGTTGATGGGAATTAGAGGATTCCAAGTCTGGCTCACCAGAGTACTTGTGCCTACTATAGAGATAGGTCTCTTAAATGGTCAGGTGGCTATATAATGTCCTGCAGCCCCACGGTACAGAAAGCTGTTGGAACACAGCCTATGTGAGCATTCCTTAGGCGATAATCTAGCTCTCCCCAGTTGCATAGGTTCTGGAGTCTCGAAGGGAGCTCTGGTGGCTTCGGAGCCTTCAAGGACTTCCGGATTCCTTCGAAAGTGAGCGAGACACTGTGGAGGAACAAGTGTGTCCCAGGAAAGAACTCATCTCACTCCTGCTTTCCCTTAGCCGCCCATCAATTTTAATGGTGAGGGAATCGAGGTCCACTGGCAATTCCCGAGTGGCTAGCTCATCCTTTATCTCCTCAGATAGTCTGAGTGGCTAGCTCATCCTTTATCTCCTCAGATAGTCTGTGTGGCTAGCTCATCCTTTATCTCCTCAGATAGTCTGAGTGGCTAGCTCATCCTTTATCTCCTCAGATAGTCCGTATGGCTAGCTCATCCTTTACCTCCTCAGATAGTCTGTGTGGCTAGCTCATCCTTTATCTCCTCAGATAGTCTGTGTGGCTAGCTCATCCTTTACCTCCTCAGATAGTCCGTATGGCTAGCTCATCCTTTACCTCCTCAGAGAATACGTGTGGCTAGCTCATCCTTTACCTCCTCAGATAGTCTGTGTGGCTAGCTCATCCTTTACCTCCTCAGATAGTCCGTATGGCTAGCTCATCCTTTACCTCCTCAGAGAATACGTGTGGCTAGCTCATCCTTTACCTCCTCAGATAGTCTGTGTGGCTAGCTCATCCTTTACCTCCTCAGATAGTCTGTGTGGCTAGCTCATCCTTTATCTCCTCAGATAGTCTGAGTGGCTAGCTCATCCTTTATCTCCTCAGATAGTCCGTATGGCTAGCTCATCCTTTACCTCCTCAGATAGTCTGTGTGGCTAGCTCATCCTTTATCTCCTCAGATAGTCTGTGTGGCTAGCTCATCCTTTACCTCCTCAGATAGTCCGTATGGCTAGCTCATCCTTTACCTCCTCAGAGAATACGTGTGGCTAGCTCATCCTTTACCTCCTCAGATAGTCTGTGTGGCTAGCTCATCCTTTACCTCCTCAGATAGTCCGTATGGCTAGCTCATCCTTTACCTCCTCAGAGAATACGTGTGGCTAGCTCATCCTTTACCTCCTCAGATAGTCTGTGTGGCTAGCTCATCCTTTACCTCCTCAGAGAGTCCGTGTGGCTAGCTCATCCTTTACCTCCTCAGATAGTCCGTATGGCTAGCTCATCCTTTACCTCCTCAGAGAATACGTGTGGCTAGCTCATCCTTTACCTCCTCAGATAGTCTGTGTGGCTAGCTCATCCTTTATCTCCTCAGAGAATACGTGTGGCTAGCTCATCCTTTACCTCTTCAGATAGTCCGTATGTCTAGCTCATCCTTTACCTCCTCAGATAGTCCGTATGGCTAGCTCATCCTTTACCTCCTCAGAGAATACGTGTGGCTAGCTCATCCTTTACCTCCTCAGATAGTCTGTGTGGCTAGCTCATCCTTTACCTCCTTAGAGAATACATGTGGCTAGCTCATCCTTTACCTCCTCAGATAGTCTGTGTGGCTAGCTCATCCTTTACCTCCTCGGAGAATACGTGTGGCTAGCTCATCCTTTACCTCCTCAGATAGTCCGTATGGCTAGCTCATCCTTTACCTCCTCAGAGAATACGTGTGGCTAGCTCATCCTTTATCTCCTCAGAGAATACGTGTGGCTAGCTCATCCTTTACCTCCTCAGAGAATACGTGTGGCTAGCTCATCCTTTACCTCCTCAGATAGTCTGTGTGGCTAGCTCATCCTTTACCTCCTCAGATAGTCCGTATGTCTAGCTCATCCTTTACCTCCTCAGATAGTCCGTATGGCTAGCTCATCCTTTACCTCCTCAGAGAATACGTGTGGCTAGCTCATCCTTTACCTCCTCAGATAGTCTGTGTGGCTAGCTCATCCTTTACCTCCTTAGAGAATACATGTGGCTAGCTCATCCTTTACCTCCTCAGATAGTCTGTCTGGCTAGCTCATCCTTTACCTCCTCGGAGAATACGTGTGGCTAGCTCATCCTTTACCTCCTCAGATAGTCCGTATGGCTAGCTCATCCTTTACCTCCTCAGAGAATACGTGTGGCTAGCTCATCCTTTATCTCCTCAGAGAATACGTGTGGCTAGCTCATCCTTTACCTCCTCAGAGAATACGTGTGGCTAGCTCATCCTTTACCTCCTCAGATAGTCTGTGTGGCTAGCTCATCCTTTATCTCCTCAGAGAATACGTGTGGCTAGCTCATCCTTTACCTCCTCAGATAGTCTGAGTGGCTAGCTCATCCTTTATCTCCTCAGATAGTCTGTGTGGCTAGCTCATCCTTTATCTCCTCTGATAGTCCGTATGGCTAGCTCATCCTTTATCTCCTCAGATAGTCTGAGTGGCTAGCTCATCCTTTATCTCCTCAGATAGTCTGTGTGGCTAGCTCATCCTTTATCTCCTCAAATAGTCTGTGTGGCTAGCTCATCCTTTACCTCCTCAGAGAATACATGTGGCTAGCTCATCCTTTATCTCCTCAGATAGTCTGTGTGGCTAGCTCATCCTTTACCTCCTCAGAGAATACGTATGGCTAGCTCATCCTTTATCTCCTCAGATAGTCTGTGTGGCTAGCTCATCCTTTACCTCCTCAGAGAATACGTGTGGCTAGCTCATCCTTTATCTCCTCAGATAGTCTGTGTGGCTAGCTCATCCTTTACCTCCTCAGAGAATACGTATGGCTATCTCATCCTTTATCTCCTCAGATAGTCTGTGTGGCTAGCTCATCCTTTACCTCCTCAGATAGTCTGAGTGGCTAGCTCATCCTTTATCTCCTCAGATAGTCTGTGTGGCTAGCTCATCCTTTATCTCCTCACTCTTGGTGGCCAGTGTGCAAAAGTCAACGGCGTAGTCTGCCATACTATGAGAATTCAGCAGTTTATGGGCAGCCTCTCTCCCGGATACTGGAGAATCGAAAACCTTTTTCATCTCTGCCATAAAGTCCTCCAGATGACGACAAATGGAAGATTGTTCCTCCCAAAATGAAAGGAAAGTGCCCTTCCCAACATTAGCATAATAATATATGCTATCTTAGATCGGTCTGAAGGAAACAAAGATGGCTGTAGCTCAAAAATAAGTGAGCACTGAGAAAGAAAACCCGGCAGGCACCAGGATCCCCAGAGTATCGCTCCGGCGGAGGTAACCGGGTTTCTAGGGGAACCGGAGTAGGCTGTACAACGTCACCACTCACAGGGAAAACGTTTCTGAGTGGTTGGGGGTACTCAGAGGTGGCAGGCATCCTCTGAGCTAACTCCCTGATTTGCTCCATAGTAGCCTTAAACCCCTGTTCGTGGTGTTCTGTCAGAGAACAAAGCCCTTCCAGAAGGCCTTAAACCCCTGGTCGTGGTGTTCTGTCAGAGAACAAAGCCCTTCCAGAAGGCCTTAAACCCCTGGTCGTGGTGTTCTGTCAGAGAACAAAGCCCTTCCAGAAGGCCTTAAACCCCTGGTCATAGTGTTCTGTCAGAGAACAAAGCCCTTCCAGAAGGCCTTAAACCCCTGGTCGTGGTGTTCTGTCGGAGAACAAAGCCCTTCCAGAAGTTGTTGTAGTAGCTCCTCGTGCCTCCCAATTGTGGCTCCCTGCAGGGAGACAGCGTGGCGGAGCTGATCCAAGTCTGGTGGGTCTGTCATGGCCAGTTCGTACTATAAGGGTACAAGGCGAGACTCAGATGCAGACACATGAGGCAGATGGTTAAAGTCCAAGATGTTTATTATTAACAATCAAAAATGAGAAAAACTGCTTGACTTGAACATACAAGCTTAACTGGCACAGAGAGACAGGAAACACAGGGATAAATATCCAGAGGAAAGGAAGCTCCATCTGGAGGGGTTGGAGACATTCACAAGGATAGGTGAAACAGATCAGGGCGTGACACATGTGTTTCGTGTCTGAGCCGTTGAAATGCGACACCACCTTGTCTCTGTACAGGCATTTCGGTTGTTTGATTGCCTTGCGGAGGAAATAACTGCACTTTTCATTGGTTAAATGCGGTGGATCGCGCCTTCAGTTTTGCGTGCATGCCGCCATTCATCCACAGTTCCTGGTAGGTTTTAATACTTACAGTGGGTACAACATATCCAATGCACAGTGGATGGTGAGGTTTACAAACACACACACACACACATACACACACAAGCACACACACACACACACACACACACACACACACACACACACACACACACACACAC
>NC_088242.1:10415714-10428214 GCF_036934945.1 Oncorhynchus masou masou
GGGAATGGTCATAAAGGCCCTCACACCACAGATTCAGCAATGTGGACAAACAGGCATAAAGGCCCTAACTCCATATCCAGGAACAGGCCTCTTTCTGGGCATGAGAGTACACATAAGTACACTAAGGAGATAAAGGAACAGAACATCTGAACAGAATGCTACTGGTGGAGTAGAACTGTCATGGACAGAAGGTGGCTTTTTTTTCTTTAATCAAATACGGGGATAGCTTGGTAAATTCAGGCGGGAATATTTTCCAGATTATAGGGCCTCTATGGGTAAATCAGAAATGAGAATTGTTCTTGAATATGGGTGTCGTGGATTTGTCTGTGTCTTGTTGAGTAGTTATGGAATTCATGTGGCTGTAAAATAGTTTTTGAAGAAAATGGGTAATAAGTGATTTAAAGTGGCATAAACAAACTGAGCAACTTGAAAATAATTAATTCATTAAATATTCAAGAGCACATATTTTCAAAAATGGTGCTGAATGATCTCTAAAACCAGCAGATGAAATTATTTCTGCAGGCGATAGTTTTGGTATGATGTGTGCTGGTCCATATAAGGTTACAGTAACTGATGAATAGGAATATCATTGTGTATTAAAGACTGAGAGCAGTGCTTCTGTTTAGGAGACATCTCATTTTGCCAAGTATTCCTCATTTTTGGACCATCTCAGAGGTTATTGTCTTTATGTGTGGTTTCCGTGTCAATTCATCATCAATCAGAACACCAAGAAAGTGGGTTGTACAGGCATGAGTACAACAACTATATTATCAATATGGACCCCTATATAATCTCTATAGTTTTTATTTTCTTTAATTTTTAAATTACCTTTTTTTGTTGCTGTTGATTCAGTGACAATTATTTAATTTTAAACCGCTTTGAGATATTACATAATTCATCATTAACAACACTAATAAGGTTATTTAAATCTTTCTGAGAGTAAAACACTTGTATCATCAGCAAATAATACCTGGGAAAGATCTTTGGATGTATTGTCAAAATCATTTAAATAAATCATAATTAATAGTGGTCCAAGAATTGATCCCTGCGGCACACCACACTTAATTTCTTTGTAATTTGTAAAGTTTGCTGGAACAACAGCTTTCTGAATTGAAATAATTTTGGCCAATTTCAGTTAATAGGGCATAATGCCCTTAGCAAATTATAGATTCAAAATGGGGACAAGAGGTATGATAATGTAATCAAACATTTCTTTAGCCGGCTTAGCATCCAATCTGTCGTGATCAGAGGAAGTGTTTTTCAGAGATAATAAGATGTCACGCACCTCATTGACACAGGGGTAAATTGAAACTTGCTAGATTGGGACAGATTCATACATTTTGTCTTCTAAAGCAGGCCTAATTTCTTTGAAAAACAGATTACATTTGTGTTTTACTGTTGTTGCATCAGAAGTAAGTGATCTGTGGACTAGGAATTCATTGGGGAAGGATTTGGGTTTCATCTTTGTATTGAGGATTTAATTGATAGTGCCCCGTAGTGCTCTCATATTGCTCCTATGCGTTGACAGTTCACTGTCATAGTATAATTTTTGGGGTTGTTCTAGTAATTTGCTAGAATTTGTTCCTATATGTTTTGAATCTCAGATGGTTGTGTGGAATAAGCTTTGAAAGATAGAGGTTAGAGCGTTGGGCCTGTAATCAAAAAGGTTGCTGGTTCAGGGCGACCAGGTGAATAGAAATATGCCGATGTGCCCTTTTGAGCAAGGCACTTAGCCCTAATTGCTCCAATAAGTCACTCTAGATAAGAGTCTCTGCTAAATGGTGTATGTGTAAAAGAAAGGGATGCAATAATACCATTGGTCAGCCATGTTTGTTTTTATCTTAGGCTGTACTTTTGGTAGTTAGTAGCACTTTTAGTAGCAAGATTGTAAGAACTGGATGTGTCATTCAAAAACTGTGTATAGGCATGCTAAGGATCAACAGCCTCTAAAGTCTCATTCCCAGATTGTCAGATGATTATATTGATTCTATGCAGGTTGACTATCCTATAACTTTGTTGATTGATGACATGAACAAGTCACACAGTCTGAGACAGCATCCTAAATGGTACTGCTTCTACACCTGCATTGCTTGCTGTTTGGGGTTTTAGGCTGGGTTTCTGTACAGCACTTTGAGATATCAGCTGATGTACGAAGGGCTTTATAAATACATTTGATTTGATTTGATACTGCATTCCCGTCATAACACGTTTGAGAGTTGGTTGGTCCTCTGACTTATGAGTTTGCTTCCCCAATATTCCTGCATTGGTCACAAACCTGGCTGTTTATTGAATATCTGTGATACCGGTCCCCTTTATAACCACAGAAATTAGAATAGTCTTCTCCTTTTGTGTTTCTTAGCCTGTTGATTGTTTCTAACACTTTTCTGTTTGTTCTCTCCTCTCTGTTCCTCTGCTTATTTAGCTACTAATTTCTGCCATAATTATTGCACACGGCGAGGGTTTCATTTCATGAGGGTATTATACCTGGAACAGATGGGAGCTAATATTGTAGCTATCAGTAGAATCAGACGTCTTTGCACTCTGGGAGGGCGACACTGTGGAGTAATGAAGAGGTCTTTGTGTGGGCAGGGCTTCGCCAGGAGGAAGGGTAGTTCCATCTTGTCGAGGTTGAGCTTGAGGTGGTGGGCCCTGAGATATCTTCCAGGCACGCGGAGATGTGTGTCGCCGTCTGGGTGTCAGAAGAGGGGAAAGAGAAGTTGAGTGTCATTCGCATAGTAATGATTGGAGCAGCGGAGTCAACTGACTTGGTGTATGAAGAGGAGAGGGCCTAGAACCGAGCCCTGGGGGACACAAGTAGTGAGAGTATGTGATGCAGACAAAGATCGTCTCCACATCACCTGGTAGGAGCAATTTAGGATGCAATCCAAGAGTGTGCAGAGCCTGAGACACCCAGCCCTGAGAGGGTGGGAGAGGACCTGATAGAGCCTGAGACACCCAGCCCTGAGAGGGTGGAGAGGAGGATCTGATAGAGCCTGAGACACCCAGCCCTGAGAGGGTGGAGAGGACCTGATAGAGCCTGAGACACCCAGCCCTGAGAGGGTGGAGGGAGGAGGATCTGATAGAGCCTGAGACACCCAGCCCTGAGAGGGTGGAGAGGAGGATCTGATAGAGCCTGAGACACCCAGCCCTGAGAGGGTGGAGAGGAGGATCT
Source organism: Oncorhynchus masou masou (assembly GCF_036934945.1). NCBI lineage: Eukaryota > Metazoa > Chordata > Actinopteri > Salmoniformes > Salmonidae > Oncorhynchus > Oncorhynchus masou. The sequence continues at coordinate 10,418,887 of NC_088242.1, forward strand.
GATAGAGCCTGAGACACCCAGCCCTGAGAGGGTGGAGAGGAGGATCTGATAGAGCCTGAGACACCCAGCCCTGAGAGGGTGGAGAGGAGGATCTGATGGTTCACAGTATCGGAGGCAGCAGATAGATCTAGGAGGATGAGAACAGAGAAGAGAGAATCAACTTTGGCAGTGTGGAGAACCTCCGTGACACAGAGGAGAGCAGTCTGGGTTGACTGACCCGTCTTGAAGCCTGACTGGTTCGGGTCAAGAAGATTGTTCTGTCAGGGATAACAAGAAGGTTGATCAGAGACAGTATTTAGAAAAGAAAAGAAAGAAGGAGTACAGGTGTATCGTTTTTGATGTCAGATGAGTCGAGTGTTGGTTTCTTGAGGAGGGGAGTCGAGTGTTGGTTTCTTGAGGAGGGGAGTCGAGTGTTGGTTTCTTGAGGAGGGAGTTGAGTGTTGGTTTCTTGAGGAGGGGAGAGACTCAGGCCATATAGATGTCAGAGTGGATGTAGCCAGTAGTCAGGGATGAGTTGATGAGGGAAGTGAGGGTTGGGAGAAGGTCTCCAGAGATGGTCTGGATAAGCGAGGAGGGGATGGAGGAGGGAGGAGGGGATTTAGGAGAGAGGAGGAGATGGGGGAGGGAGGAGGGGATGGAGGGGGGAGGAGGGGATGGAGGAGGGAGGAGAGGATGGATAAGGGAGGAGGGGATGGGGTCGAGCATTCAGGTTGTTAGGTGGCCCGACCTCACGAGTCACAGGTTGTCACCTGGAGAGAGGGGAGAAAGAGGTCAAGGTTGAAGGGTAGTTCTGTGTGAGTGGGACCTGTGTACTCAATAAGCTGATTAATGGAGGGGGAAGGGGTGAAGGAATAAGGACGGAGAAGAAGGTGGAACAAAGTTTCCTAGGGTTGGAGGCAGACGCTTGACATTTAGAGTGGTAGAAAGTGGCTTTAGCAGCGAATACAGAGGAAGAAAAGAGTGGCAGTGACAATATGGAATTCAAAGAAGAAGAGTGAGAGATTACATTTCCTTAGGGGCATGGGAAATGTAGGGTAAGGGTTCATAATTAGAACAACATTGTGGCTTGGCTTAGCCTGATAGATGATCAGCGTGTGTGTGTGTGTGTGTGTGTGTGTGTGTGTGTGTGTGTGTGTGTGTGTGTGTGTGTGTGTGTGTGTGTGTGTGTGCGTGTGCGTGCGCGTGCGCGTGCGCGTGTGTGTGTAATGTTGGCAGCCCTGCAGTCAGGTGACTGGCCTGCAACTTCATTCTTCAGGCTGTCGTTGCCAGGCCAGATGTATGGTTGCCATGGTGGCGTCTGTTAGCATGCTAGCCACAACAGGGAGCGTTGGGATGGGCTGAGTTATCGATAGGATGGACCCGGGCTTGTGAAACAGGACAACCTAATGATGCCTGAATAAAATAATACGCAGCGTGGCAGCACAGCAGACAGCCCTAATGAATAAACATTATTTAAAGGGATATCACAGAGACTGAACAAATTAGACAGCCTGGAGTTATGGAGCTACTCAGGTAAAGAGGGAGGGATGGAGAGAGGGGAAGTAGATTAGAGAAAGAGAGTGAGGGATGGAGAGAGAGGGGAAGTAGATTAGAGAAAGAGAGTGAGGGATGGAGAGAGGGGAAGTAGATTAGAGAAAGAGAGAGAGGGTTGGAGAGAGAGGGGAAGTAGATTAGAGAAAGAGTGTGAGGGATGGAGAGAGGGGAAGTAGATTAGAGAAAGAGAGTGAGGGATGGAGAGAGAGGGGAAGTAGATTAGAGAAAGAGTAGTGAGAAAGAGAAGGAGGGATGAGAGAGGGGAAGTAGATTAGAGAAAGAGAGGGAGGGATGGAAACAGAGGGGAAGTAGATAAGACAGAAAGAGACTTAAGGGATGGAGAGAGGGGAAGTAGATTAGAGAAAGAAAGTTTTTGTAGGGATTTGGAGAGAGTTGGGAAGTAGATTAGAGAAAGAGAGTGAGGGATGGAATAGGGGAAGTAGATTAGAGAAAGAGTGAGGGATTGTGAGGTGAAGGGAGAGGTGGAGGAACTGTGTTTTTAGATTAGTGAAAGTCAGTGAGCATGGGTGGGTGTCTGCGTGAAGTAGATTAGAGAAAGAGAGTGAGGGATGGAGAGAGCCTCTGGGAAGTTTTAGATTAAGAGTGGAACAAAGCAGTTGTGTTGATGGAGGAGAGGGAAGTAGATTAGAGAAAGAGAGTGAGGGATGGAGAGAGGGGAAGTAGATTAGAGAAAGAGAGTGAGGGATGGAGAGAGGGAAGTAGATTAGAGAAAGAGAGTGAGGGATGGAGAGAGGGAAGTAGATTAGAGAAAGAGAGTGAGGGATGGAGTCTCTCTGAGAGGGAAGTAGATTAGAAGAGAGTGAGGGATGGAGAGAGGGAAGTAGATTAGAGAAGACTTCCAGTGAGGGATGGAGAGAGGGGAAGTAGATTAGAGAAAGAGAGTGACACACCATGCACTTGTTAAAAGCTCATTTAATAGGAGCTCTTGATTTTGGGATGGAGAGACAAATGTTATCCTCATATTAAAGAGTCTGATACAGAGATTTACTGGTGGATCACAATGAAAAGAGAGCCTGGAAGTAGATTAGAGAAAGAGAGTGAGGGATGGAGAGAGGAAGTAGATTAGAGAAAGAGAGTGAGGGATGTTTTTGAGGGAAGTGATTAAAAAGATGAGTGAGGGAGGAGAGTGAGGAAGTAGATTAGAGCCACAACTGAACACCACCTGCAGATGGAGAGAGGGGAAGTAGATTAGAGACCAAAGCAGTGAGGGATTTGATACATCTTTAGATAAAGATGAAAGAGAGTGAGGGATGGAAAAACAAGAAGTAGAAAGAGAAAGAGAGTGTAGGATGGACAAAAACAGGAACAATAGATTACCCAACACAAAACAGGTGAGGGATGGGAGACAATGACTAAACCTGTAGATTGAGAAAGAGAGTGAGGGAAACACAGAAACAGACAAACAAGACATTAGAGAAAGAGAGTGAGGGATGGACCAAACAAAACATAGAAACATACAAAGCAAACTATGGTGAGGGATGGACAGAGGCTCTGGAAGTAGAAACACCTGAAGGTTTAATGTTGAGGGATGGAGAGAAAGGGAAGTAGATTAGAGAAAGACAAGTGAGGGATGGAGAGACGGGGAAGTAGATTAAAGAAAGAGAGTGAGGGATGGAGAAAAAGAGGGAAGTAGATTAGAGAACGAGAGATGGGGATCCCCTCTGGGTAGATTAGAGAAAGAAAAAGGGAGGGAGAGAGGAGTGAGATTCAAGTTTGATGGGGGATCCCCTCTGGGTAGGATCTAGATTAAAAAAGGGAGTGAGGGACTGGAGATCTGAGGGGAAGTAGATTAGAGAAAAAGAGTGAGAGGGATGAGGAGAGCCTGGGGAAGTAGATTAGGAGAAAAAGTGAGGGATGGAGAGGACTGAATTCAGATTTGATCTGCCTGGGGATCCCCTCTGCCCAGGATCTGAGGAGAAAAAGAGGGAGAGAGGACTGAGTACAACGTTAGAGAGTGAGATCCCCTCTGCCTGGAGGGATCTGCAGTGATGAAAACAGAGGAAATAAATAAGACAGGATATTACCTTTCTGGGGATCCCCCACCTTAGGACTTAAAACGCTATTTTGGCTGTTCTGCTTTGATCTGCCTGGGGATCCCTTTGCCGGTCTGTCTTTTGCAGGAGAAAAACAGGGAAATGTTTTTGTAATTATTTGTCTGGGGATTGGGAATTTCTGCAACTGTTAAAGCTGGGCTGAATAATGATTGTGGGATCCTCAAAGGTTTCTGCAGGTGAAGGTAGAGGGGAGAGGACTGTTTTTGGGGTTTCATTCTGAATGGGGATCACTTAGCATGGTAGGATCTGTCAGGAGAAAAACAGGGAGTGAGGACTGAGATTCACATTTGATCTTGGGGATCCCCATGGTGTAGGATCTCAGGAGAAAAAGAGGGAGAGAGGACTGAGCCTTTGATCTGCCTGGGGATCCCTTCATTAGTTTTCTCTTTAGGAGAAAAACAGGGAAGAGGTTGTGATTGATGTGAGGGGTCTGGGGATCCTCTATCTCTGTGGTAGGATCTGCAGGAGAAAAACAGGGAGAGAGGACTGAGATTCACATTTGATCTGCCTGGGGATCCCCTCTGCCCGGTAGGATCTGCAGGAGAAAAACAGGGAGAGAGGACTGTGTTCCACATTTGATCTGCCTGGGGATCCCCTCTGCCTGGTAGGATCTGCAGGAGAAAAACAGGGAGAGAGGACTGAGATTCACATTTGATCTGCCTGGGGATCCCCTCTGCCCTAGGATCTGTCAGGAGAAAAACAGGGAGAGAGGACTGAGATTCACATTTGATCTGCCTGGGGATCCCCTCTGCCCGGTAGGATCTGCAGGAGAAAAACAGGTCATGGACAGGGATTCATGTTTGATCTCTGCTGCCCAGGATCTGCAGGAGAAAAACAGGGAGAGGGGAGATTCACATTTGATCCCTGGGGATCCCCTCTGCCCGGTAGGATCTGCAGGAGAAAAACAGGGAGAGAGGACTGAGATTCACATTTGATCTGCCTGGGGATCACCCTCTGCCCGGTAGGATCTGCAGGAAAAAACAGGGAGAGGGACTGAGATTTTGATCTGCCATGGGGATCCCCTCTGTAGGATCTGCATAAAAACTGAGTCTGACTGAGATTTTGATCTGCCTGGGGATCCCCTCTGCCCGGTAGGATCTGCAGGAGAAAAACAGGGAGAGAGGACTGAGATTCAGTATTTGATCTGCCTGGGGATCCCTTCTGCCCGGTAGGATCTGCAGGAGAAAAACAGGGGGAGAGAGGACTGAGATTCACATTTGATCTGCCTGGGGATCCCTCTGCCCGGTAGGATCTGCAGGAGAAAACAGGGAGAGAGGACTGAGATTCACATTCGATCTGCTGGGGATCCTCTCCCCAGTGTCAGGATCTTCAGGAGAAAAACAGGGACCAAAGAGCTGAGATTCACATTTGATCATCTTTAATAAAGATGACAGGAGAAAACAGGATATGGACAAAAACAAGATCTGCCTGGGGATCCCCTGCCCAAGGATCTCTGGAGTAAAAACAGGAAGAGTGGACAGGGATTCACCCACAAAACCCAACACAGGGAGGCCCCTAAATATGGATCTGCAGGAGAAAAAGAGGGAGAATGACTAACACCTTCGATCTGATTGGGAACCATCTGCCAGGATCTGCAGGAGAAAAACAGACAAACAAGACATCCAACATAGATCTGCCTGGGACCAGATCCCTCTGCCTGGTAGGATCTGCAGGAGAAAAACAGGGAGAGAGGACTGAGATTCACATTTGATGGCCTGGGGATCCCCTCTGCCTCTAGGATCTGCAGGAGAAAAACAGGGAGAGAGGTTTAATGTTCAAAGGGGAAGGGGAAAGCTGTCTGCTAGGATCTGGAGAAAAACAATGGAGAGAGGACTGCCTACAGTATGTGACTCTGCCTGGGGAACCCACAAAAAAAGGATCCTGCAGGAGAAAAACAGGGAGAGTGGACTGGGATTCATGTTTGATCTGCCTGGGGATCCCCTCTGCCCAGTAGGATCTGCAGGAGAAAAACAGGGAGAGAGGACTGAGATTCACGTTTGATCTGCCTGGGGATCCCCTCTGCCCAGTAGGATCTGCAGGAGAAAAACAGGGAGAGAGGACTGAGATTCATGTTTGATCTGCCTGGGGATCCCCTCTGCCCGGGGTTGCGTCGATTATCTGCTCCCCGACTTCCTAGTCTTGTACCTCCAACCGAAATGGAAAGCAGTGAATGATGATATAAGGTATTTAAATGTCAGCTATCTAAAAACCAATTTAGCCTGACAATACAACCGGTAGCTATGAATGCTTGACAATATTCTGTCTTTTGTGATATGTTTCAGAGTCGATGGGAGTGCACACCTTCACAGCAATGTTGCCAAAGATCTGCAAAACAGCTGGTATGACACAGATTTACACAAACCACTGCCTCCGAACCAACTTGGTCCAGAAACTGTCGGATGCCGGACTAGAGGCAGGATATAGAACGTCTGTCAGAGGACACAGATCAGAAACCTCTCTACAAAGTTACTGGAGGACAAATCTGGAAGCCAGGAAGCTTTGGAGAACTACTCTCTCTGACAACACAGCAGCAGCTCCCCCAGATAGAAGAATGGCATCCATATCCAGCAGCTTGGAGCCAACAAACGACAACATGGGCAGACAAACAACAAACAACAACATGGGCAGACAAACAACATGGGCAGACAAATAACAAACAACAACATGGGCAGACAAACAACAAACAACAACATGGACAGACAAACAACAAGGGCAGACAAACAACAAACAACAACATGGACAGACAAACAACAAACAACAACATGGGCAGACAAACAACCTTGGCAGACAAATAACAAACAACAACATGGACAGACAAACAACAAACAACAACATGGACAGACAAACAACATGGGCAGACAAACAACAAACAGCAACATGGGCAGACAAACAACAAACAAAAACATGGGAAGACAAACAACAAACAACAACATGGGCAGACAAAAAACAAACAACAACATGGGCAGACAAACAACAAACAGCAACATGGGCAGACAAACAACAAACAACAACATGGGAAGACAAACAACAAACAGCAACATGGGCAGACAAACAACAAACAGCAACATGGGCAGACAAACAACAAACAACAACATGGGAGGACAAACAACAAACTGGGCAGACAAACAACAAACAACAACATGGGCAGACAAACAACAAACAACAACATGGGCAGACAAACAACAAATGACAACATGGGCAGACAAGCAACATGGGCAGACAAATAACAAACAACAACATGGACAGACAAACAAGAAACAACAAACAACAACATGGGCAGACAAATAACATACAACAACATTGACAGACAAACAACAAACAACAACATGGAAAGACAAACAACAAACAACAACATGGACAAACAAACAACAACATTGACAGACAAATAACAAACAACAACAGGGGCAGACAAACAACAAAAACAACAACATGGGCAGACAAACAACAAATGATAACATGGGAAAAAAAATCAGTCGTGCACAATAAAAGGAAACATCCAGATCAACAGATAATACATCATATATTAGTCGCTCTAGAAGTGGTGCCAATGCTCTGTTTTTGCATAGAGTTAATGTAAGCTAGCTATCAAATACAGCAAAACCTGTGGTTATGTTGCATAGCAACCAGTCTAGCAACAAGACATTTTTCCAGATTACACATTACACTCACAAAAGTGACATTTGAGACATTTCAAATTATAACCAAGTTATACTATTGGCTGTGTACAATGTTGTAAAAATGTGTAAATAGTTAAACTACAAAAGGAAAATGAATAAATATACAGTTGAAGTCGGAATTTTACATACACTTAGGTTGGAATCATTAAAAGTTGTTTTTCAACCATTTCTTGTTAATAATTAAGACATCAGTTAGGAAGTTTAAGTCGCAAATGGGTCTTCCAAGTAGACAATGACCCCAAGCATACTTCCAAAGTTGTGGCAAAATGGCTTAAGGACACCAAATTCAAGGTATTGGAGTGGCCATCACAAAGCCCTGACCTCAATCTTAGCGAAAATTTGTGGGCAGAACTGAAAAAGTGTGTGCGAGCAAGGAGGCCCACAAACCTGACTCAGTTACACCAGCTCTGTCAGGAAGAATGGGCCAAAATTCACTCAACTTATCGTGGGAAGCTTGTGGAAGGCTACCCGAAACAAAACCCAAGGTAAACATTTTAAAGGCAATGTTACCAAATACTAATTGAGTGTACAGTTGGGCAAAATAGTATTTAGTCAGCCACCAATTGTGCAAGTTCTCCCACTTAAAAAGATGAGAGCGTCCGGTAATTGTCATCATAGGTACACTTCAACTATGACAGACAAGATGAGAAAAAAAATCCAGAAAATCACATTGTAGGATTTTTAATGAATTTACTTGCAAATTATGGTGAAAAAGTATTTTACAACATAAAGAGAGACAGAGAGAGAGAGAGAGAGAGAGAGAGAGAGAGAGAGGAGGAGAGAGAGAGAAAGAGAGACAGAGAGAAACAGTGAGAGACACACATAGAGAGAGACAGAGAGAGACAGGGAGAGAGAGAGAGAGAGAGAGAGAGACAGAGAGAAACAGAGAGAGACAGAAATAGAGAGAGACATAGAGAGAGACAGGGAGAGTCAGAGAGAGAGAGAGACAGAGACAGAGAGAGAGAGAGAGAGAGACATAGAGAGGGAGAGAGAGAGAGAGAGAGAGAGAGAGAGAGAGAGGTTGGGGGTCTGGTAAGGGAGGGACGACCCATGTCAAGAAAAGGTCTGATGTGTGTGTGTGTGTGTGTGTGTGTGTGTGTGTGTGTTTATTAGATTTGAGCATCTCTCTCCTGGCGTTTTATTGAGGGACAGAGAGACAGGGCACTGATTGCTTGTGTCATCTCTCATTCTTAACGCTTGTGGCTTTTTTATTGCAAAACCGTGGGTGATCATAACTCAATTAAAATAGACAGACCAAACTGGGTTTTTGTCTCATGTGTCTCACTCTCTGTTTCTACCCATCCTCCTTTCCTCTACGTTCAGATAGAAATATACTACGTAGGACAAACATGCCTGTCTGACATGAAGCATAATCAATCACGCCAGTTCTACTTGTGGCACTTCTATCTGCAACGATCGACAATCTACTGAACGTGGCCCTGGTAGTCCCCAAAGACACGGAAACCCTGCGCTATAGTGTTGTATATCACATATCTTATTTTAAACCATACTCAGCATGATACACTGATTTGCCAACAAGCACTAACCATTATCTCTCCTTCTCTCTCCCTCTCTCTCTCTCTCTCTTTCTCTCTCTCTCTCTCTCTCTCTCTCTCTTTCTCTTCAATTCAATTCAAGGGGCTTTATTGGCATGGGAAACATGTGTTAACATTACCAAAGCAAGTGAAGTAGATGATATACAAAAGTGAAATAAACATTAAAATGAAGAGAAAACATTTAACATACATAAGGTTCAAAATAATAAAGACATTACAAATGTCATACTATGTATATATACACTGTTGTAACAATGTATAAATCCGTTTTGTTTTCGAATTCTTTGTGTATCTGTGTAATCTGAGGGAAAAATGCTTCTCTAATATGGTCATACATTGGGCAGGAGGTTAGGAAGTGCAGCTCAGTTTCCACCTCATTTTGTGGGCAGTGAGCACATAGTCTGTCTTCTCTTGAGAGCCAGGTCTGTCTACGGCTGCCTTTCTCAATAGCAAGGCTATGCTCACTAAGTCTGAACGTAGTCAAAGC
>NC_088242.1:10433214-10445714 GCF_036934945.1 Oncorhynchus masou masou
CCCCTGCCTAATTTATTATTATTATCATTATTATTATTTTAATTTTTTAAATTTTACACCTTTTTCTCCCCAATTTCGTGGTATCCTATTGTTTAGTAGCTACTATCTTGTCTCATCGCTACAACTCCCGTACGGTCTCGGGAGAGACGAAGGTTGAAAGTCATACGGCCTCCGATACACAACCCAACCAAGCCGCACTGCTTCTTAACACAGCGAGCATCCAACCCGGAAGCCAGCCGTACCAATGTGTCGAAGGAAACACAGTGCACCTGGCAACCTTGGTTAGCGTGCACTGCACCCGGCCCGCCACAGGAGTCGCTGGTGCGCGATGAGTCAAGGACATCCCTACCAGCTAAGCCCTCCCTAACCCGGACGACACTGGGCAAATTGTGCATCGCCCCACGGACCTCCCAGTTGCAACAGAGCCTGGGCACGAACCCAGAGTCTCTGGTGTCACAGCGCCCTTAACCACTGCACCACCCGGGAGGCCCACCCTAATTTACACACTTTCAAAGGAGCATTTAAGCCACCGCTAACTTTCAATACACTTTCAATGTCAACATATATGATCATTGCAGTACAACCAGAGCTGAAACCCAAAGCCTCAAATGTCACGTTCACCTTAGTTCCTTTGTTATGTCTTTGTTTTAGGTTGGTCAGGGTGTAAGTTGGGGTGGGTAGTCTATGTTCTTTTTTCTATGTGTTTGGCCTAGTATGGTTCTCAATCAGAGGCAGGTGTCGCTCGTTGTCTCGGATTGAGAAACATACTTAGGTAGCCTGTTTTCACCATTTTAGTTGTGGGTGATTGTTTCCTGTTTAGGTTGTTTCCCTGACAGAACGGTGCGCTTTCGTTTTTGCCGTTTGTCAATTTGAGTGTTTTGTATGAACATTAAATATGAACAATTTCCACGCTGCGCTTTGGTCCCATTCCAACGACGATCGTTACAGAATCACCCACCAACCAAGGTCCAAGCAGAGTGGAATTGGGCAGCAGCGATCTCCGGACTCATGGACATGGGAGGATATCTCCACCTCGCCCAGAAACCTCTCCACCCCTCCCATAAACCTCTCCACCTCTCCACCTCTCCCAGAAACCTCTCCACCTCTCCCAGAAACAACTCCACCTCTCCCATAAGCCTCTCCACCTCTCCACCTCTCCCAGAAACCTCTCCACCTCTCCACCTCTCCCAGAAACCTCTCTCCACCGCTCCCATAAACCTCTCCACCTCTCCCATAAACCTCTCCACCTCTCCACCTCTCCCAGAAACCTCTCCACCTTTCCACCTCTCCCATAAACCTCTCCACCTCTCCACCTCTCCCATAAACCTCTCCACCTCTCCACCTCTCCCATCAACCTCTCCACCTCTCCACCTCTCCCAGAAACCTCTCCACCTCTCCCAGAAACCTCTCCACCTCTTCCAGAAACCTCGCCACCTCTCCCAGAAACCTCTCCACCTCTCCCAGAAACCTCTCCTTCTCTCCACATCTCCCATAAACCTCTCCACCTCTCTTAAAAAACCTCTCCACCTTCTCCCATAAATCTCTCCACCTCTCCCAGAAACCTCTCCACCTCTCCCATAAACCTCTCCACCCTCCATCTCCCAGAAACCTCTCCACCCTCCCACCTCTCCGGAAACCTCTCCACCTCTCCCAGAAACCTCTCCACCTCTCCCGCAAAAACCTCTCCACCTCTCCCAGAAACCTCTCCACCTCTCCCAGAAACCTCTCCACCTCTTCCAGAAACCTCTCCCAGAAACCTCTCCACCTCTCCACCTCTCCCAGACACCTCTCCACCTCTCCCAGAAACAACTCCACCTCTCCCATAAACTCTCCTCTCTCCACCTCTCCACCTCTCCCAGAAACCTCTCCACCTCTCTACCAAAAACCTCTCCACCTCTCCCAAAACCTCTCCACCTCTCCCAGAAATCTCTCCACCTCTCCCAGAAACCTCTCCACCTCTCCCATAAACCTCTCCACCTCTCCATCTCTCCCAGAAACCCCTCCACCTCCCCACCCTCTCCGGAAACCTCTCCACCTCTCCCAGAAACCTCTCCACCTCTCCGGAAACCTCTCCACCTCTCCCAGAAACCTCTCCACCTCTCCCGGAAACCCTCCACCTCTCCCAGAAACCTCTCCACCTCTCCCGGAAATGTCTCTCCACCTCTCCCGGAAACCTCTCCACCTCTCCCAGAAACCTCTCCACCTCTCTCAGAAATATCTCCAGATCTCCCACAAACCTCTCCACCTCTACCAGAAACCTCTCCACCTCACCCAGAAACCTCTCCATCTCTCCCAGAAACCTCTCCACCTCTCCCATAAACCTCTCCACCTCTCCCATAAACCTCTCCACCTCTCCACCTCTCCCATAAACCTCTCCACCTCTCCTAGAAAACGATCCATCTCTCTCAGAAAAACCTCTCCACTCTCTCAGAAACCTCTCCACCTCTACCAGAAACCTCTCCATCTCTCCCAGAAATCTCTCCACCTCTCCCATAAACCTCTCCACCTCTCCACCTCTACCAGAAACCTCTCCACCTCTCCCATAAATCTCTCCACCTCTCCACCTCTCCCATAAACCTCTCCACCTCTCCACCTCTCCACCTCTACCAGAAACCTCTCCACCTCTCCCATAAATCTCTCCACCTCTCCACCTCTCCCATAAACCTCTCCACCTCTCCACCTCTCCACATCTCCCAGAAACCTCTCCATATCTCCCAGAACAAACTACAACATTTCCTGAAGTGATCATCACTCAGTAAAGTTGTATAAAAATGTCAGTATGCACTTTTAGGGTTTACAGCGTTATTAAACTATGATCTGAAAATCCCACCGGGGTTATCACACTTGATTTACAGACCTGAGATTGATGCTGAACACAATAAGAGATGGTGAGATGGAGTTCTCTTTCACATTGGCCCATGTGTACTGTCTCGTGCCTCCATTTTGACTCCGTCAAATATCACGTAGTTCATGTGTTACAATAAGGCGTTTTAAAAAATTGCTTTGAGGCTTTATGAGGTTCTTTATGATTTCTATCTAAATCACTGACTGTGCAGTTAAAATCCCTCAGCAAGAAATAAATAATCCTCAGTATTACATTTCTCAATGGTATTTGATAATGTCTCTAAAAAACATACCCTCTCAACTGCCACTACAGGGGCATGTACATTTATTAAACACATAGTGGTGTTTTCAAACCTCACTCTAATTTTGAATTACCTCCCCTCAACTACCTCTTCAACCTCATATGACAAAGGCAAAAACCTTTTGAGAACAGGATGGCCACACCCCTACTTTTTGAGTTTTTATGACCCCCGTTTCTTGTAGAAAACTGATGTCACTTCCCTTTCCCTTTATTAACTCACACACTACGGCTCTCTTAAAACTGATGTCACTTCCCGTTCCCTTTATTAACTCATACACTACGGCTCTCTTAAAACTGATGTCACTTCCCGTTCCCTTTATTAACTCATGCACTACGGCTCTCTTTATTTAAAATTGATGTCACTTCCCGTTCCCTTTATTAACTCATACACTACGGCTCTCTTAAAACTGATGGCACTTCCCCTTCCCTTTATTAACTCATACACCACGGCTCTCTTAAAACTGATGTCACTTCCCTTTCCCTTTATTAACTCATACACAACGGCTCTCTTAAAACCTAAAACTGCTCATGGCTGAAAAAGTACGGAGTAAGAAACAGAAAACACATCTCTATACAGAGTTAAAACTGCGACTGAACTCTTTCATTTCCTTTAGAATTTACCACACTTTCTTTTTCACATCAGAAACTCTGATTCAATAAACAATTCATATTCTGGAAAAAAAATCTGTTACATTATAATATTGCATATGTTTCTTCCCTTTTGTCAAATTCAGAAACTGATGTACCTATTTTGTTGTGAAGGATTATCTGCCTCACTATCGCATCATCTCCAGAGGAAAACTTCACGACAACCTGTTTATCCTCAACTGATTGATCAATCTCTACCTCCCTCTTGGAATTACAACCTTCATCACCCCTTAAATCCTTCCTCTTGGAATTAGAACCTTCATCACCCCTTAAATCCTTCCTCTTGGAATTAGAACCTTCATCAACCCTTAAATCCTTCCTCTTAGAATTACAACCTTCATCACCCCTTATATCCTTCCTCTTAGAATTACAACCTTCATAACCCCTTATATCCTTCCTCTTAGAATTACAACCTTCATCACCCCTTAAATTCTTCCTCTTGGAATTAGAACCTTCATCACCCTTTAAATCCTTCCTCTTAGAATTACAACCTTCATCACCCCTTAAATCCTTCCTCTTAGAATTACAACCTTCGTCACCCCTTAAATTCTTCCTCGTGGAATTAGAACCTTCGTCACCCCTTAAATTCTTCCTCTTGGAATTAGAACCTTCATCACCCCTTAAATCCTTCCTCTTAGAATTACAACCTTAACTCATCACCCCTTAAATTCTACCTCTTGGAATTAGAACCTTCATCACCCTTAAATCCTTCCTCTTAGAATTACAACTTTCATCACACCTTAAATCCTTCCTCTTAGAATTACAACCTTCATCACCCCTTAAATCCTTCCTCTTAGAATTACAACCTTCGTCACCCCTTAAATTCTTCCTCGTGGAATTAGAACCTTCGTCACCCCTTAAATTCTTCCTCTTGGAATTAGAACCTTCATCACCCCTTAAATCCTTCCTCTTAGAATTACAACCTTCACACCCCTTAAATTCTACCTCTTGGAATTAGAACCTTCATCACCCTTAAATCCTTCCTCTTAGAATTACAACTTTCATCACACCTTAAATCCTTCCTCTTAGAATTACAACCTTCGTCACCCTTAAATTCTTCCTCTTGGAATTAGAATCTTCTGTCACCCCTTAAATTCTTCCTCTTGGAATTAGAACCTTCATCACCCCTTAAATCCTTCCTCTTAGAATTAAAACCTTCGTCACCCCTTAAATTCTACCTCTTGGAATTAGAACCTTCATCACCCCTTAAATCCTTCCTCTTAGAATTACAACCTTCATCACCCCTTAAATCCTTCCTCTTGGAATTACAACCTTCATCACCCCTTATATCCTTCCTCTTAGAATTACAACCTTCATCACCCCTTAAATCCTTCCTCTTAGAATTACAAACATCATCACCCCTTAAATCCTTCCTCTTAGAATTACAACCTTCATCACCCCTGAAATCCTTCCTCTTAGAATTACAACCTTCGTCACCCCTTAAATTCTTCCTCTAAGAATTAGAATCTTCATCACCCCTTAAATCTTTCCTCTTTGAATTAGAACCTTCATCTCTCTCTCAACACTTCATCTCTAGCAAATTGTGATAACTCTCGCCTCCAACACTTCATCTCTAACAAATGGTGATAACTCTCACCCCAACACTTCGTCTCTAACAAATGGTGATAACTCTCTCTTAACATTTCATCTCTAACATATGGAGATAACTCTCACTCCAACACTTCATCTCTAACAAATGGAGATAACTCTCGCTCCAACACTTCATCTCTAACAAATGGCGATAACTCTCTCTCAAGACTTCCATCTCTAACAAATGGTGATAACTCTCTCTTAACATTTCATCTCTAACAAATGGAGATAACTCGCTCCAACACTTCATCTCTAACAAATGGTGATAACTCTCTCTTAACATTTCATCTCTAACAAATGGAGATAACTCTCGCTCCAACACTTCATCTCTAACAAATGGCGATAACTCTCGCTCCAACACTTCATCTCTAACAAATGGCGATAACTCTCGCTCCAACACTTCATCTCTAACAAATGGAGATAACTCTCTCTCAAGACTTCATCTCTAACAAATGGAGATAACTCTCGCTCCAACACTTCATCTCTAACAAATGGCGATAACTCTCGCTCCAACACTTCATCTCTAACAAATGGAGATAACTCTCTCAAGACTTCATCTCTAACATACCTTAAGGGAACATTTTGACAATCACCGTATGGTTAGTGAGAAAGTCCCTATTGGAACTGTACGGTCCCTTACTAGACGTCCGAAAAACATTTTTAAAAATTCGGGGACGGCGTCGGGCCGAGCGGCAGGGCCAGACCTACCGGGAAGTCATCAAATGAACTTTGTCGGACATTCGGTTTTCGTTTAATAAAATAAACAAATTTTGGCCCCATTTTTGCGCTATGCCGGAATATCCCACAAGAGGGAATAAGCAATCATATTGCTATTGGACAAAACATCCCGAATCACGACGTGCCATATCTCGAAAACTGAAAATATTTGAAGCCAAAACTTGGTGAGCGTAGGTTTGGCATTATGGGGAAGATGGCCCCGAACAAGATGGCGTCTAGGCCTCAACGGTTTTGAGTTATGGCCATATTTCTGGGATTAAGGTCCAAAATGAAAATAGAGAAAAGATTTTTTCACTTCACGTCAAAGTCAAGGAGCCTCCGGTGTCAATAAAAAAAATCGGCCATTTATCTATCGTCATTTAAGAGAAATCGTACGATGACAAGATCGTGATGTTCAGATATAGGTGTTTTCTTTTTCAACGGTTACAGATCCAGTTGCAGGGTGTTCATACGAATATTTTAAAATGTGCTGCGGAGCTCTGCGACATTTCTGTGATTTTCTATGATTTTCTGAAATAACACACACTCACTAAACCCTCCGTAAATAACTCAGTTCTTAACGTAAAGACTTAAAACTCAGGATTCTGTAAAGGCATACCCCAATGAGGATATGAGTTTATTTATAGCTTCCTGTGCCAACCGGAAGTGCCATAATTGGTGTCTCAGGGGCTGTTTGGAAGGGTTAAAAAAATCAGATCTGTCCAAAACTTCATATGTGTGATTAGACAACACCCATGAACTGTAAATCAGTCATTTTTCCCAACAGATGTCAAAGAAAAGCTCTCACACACACACACAGCAAGGATGGAGTGACAAAGCGTGGTGTTTAAAGACACAGAGAGCAGGCAATGGCATAAACATAATCCCAAGGCCGTGCCGAGTCCAACGAGGTGCCCCGCTTGACCGTAGCTCGCTCGGTCTGAGCGCAGCGACCATGAGAAAAATAGGCCCACAATGAAGCCTGCACCACAATGTCATTTGATTTTGGGTGACAGCGGCGGAACCGTTAGGTTTAGAAGGACAATTCAAACACAGGACTGTTCCTAAGGTCCTCCCGATCTGTGCAAGCCTAACCTTGACTGTGTGGCATTAACCTTTCACAGTTAAAAGAAGGTGTTTACATAAAAACAGTGTGCATTGACTTCTCTCCCCATAGGAATACATTGCCTGCTCCCCTAAATACAACCTGGGGTCTTTATGGGTTATGAATGCTGTATGAACCTGTCTTCTATGACATTCCATCAGACCACTATGAGGTCTACCTGTGTCGATTCTAAGCTTCCTGGAGCAACCGGAAGTGGTTAAATTGACCCAAAAGGTATTTGGATGTACATCACATCGAAAGGTGAAAAGGCCTCTGCATTATTCAACCCTGTGTAGATCAGTCAATTCTCAACTTAAAGACTTAAAACTCAGGATTCCCTAGGTTTCTATGTCAGTCAAGACATGTGTGTATTTATAGCTTCCTGTGCCAACCGGAAGTGCCATAATTGGTGTCTCAGGGGCTGTTTGGAAGGGTTAAAAAATCAGATCTGTCCAAAACTTCATCTGTGTGATTAGACAACCCCCATGAACTGTAAATCAGTCATTTTTCCCAACAGATGTCAAAGAAAAGCTCTCACACACACACACAGCAAGGATGGAGTGACAAAGCGTGGTGTTTAAAGACACAGAGAGCAGGCAATGGCATAAACATAATCCCAAGGCCGTGCCGAGTCCAACGAGGTGCCCCGCTTGACCGTAGCTCGCTCGGTCTGAGCGCAACGACCATGAGAAAAATAGGCCCACAATGATGCCTGCACCACAATGTCATTGGATTTTGGGTGACAGCGGCGGAACAGTTAGGTTTAGAAGGACAATTCAAACACAGGACTGTTCCTAAGGTCCTCCCGATCTGTGCAAGCCTAACCTTGACTGTGTGGCATTAATCTTTCACAGTCAAAAGAAGGTGTTTACAAAAAAACAGTGTGCATTGACTTCTCTCCCCATAGGAATACATTGCCTGCTCCCCTAAATACAACCTGGAGTCTATATGGGTTATGAATGCTGTATGAACCTGTCTTCTATGACATTCCATCAGACCACTATGAGGTCTACCTGTGTCGATTCTAAGCTTCCTGGAGCAACCGGAAGTGGTTAAATTGACCCAAAAGGTATTTGGATGTACATCACATCGAAAGGTGAAAAGGCCTCTGCATTATTCAACCCTGTGTAGATCAGTCAATTCTCAACTTAAAGACTTAAAACTCAGGATTCCCTAGGTTTCTATGTCAGTCAAGACATGTGTGTATTTATAGCTTCCTGTGCCAACCGGAAGTGCCATAATTGGTGTCTCAGGGGCTGTTTGGAAGGGTTAAAAAAATCAGATCTGTCCAAAACTTCATCTGTGTGATTAGACAACCCCATGAACTGTAAATCAGTCATTTTCCCAACAGATGTCAAAGAAAAGCTCTCACACACACACACAGCAAGGATGGAGTGACAAAGCGTGGTGTTTAAAGACACAGAGAGCAGGCAATGGCATAAACATAATCCCAAGGCCGTGCCGAGTCCAACGAGGTGCCCGCTTGACCGTAGCTCGCTCGGTCTGAGCGCAGCGACCATGAGAAAAATAGGCCCACAATGATGCCTGCACCACAATGTCATTGGATTTTGGGTGACAGCGGCGGAACCGTTAGGTTTAGAAGGACAATTCAAACACAGGACTGTTCCTAAGGTCCTCCCGATCTGTGCAAGCCTAACCTTGACTGTGTGGCATTAACCTTTCACAGTTAAAAGAAGGTGTTTACAAAAAAACAGTGTGCATTGACTTCTCTCCCCATAGGAATACATTGCCTGCTCCCCTAAATACAACCTGGAGTCTATATGGGTTATGAATGCTGTATGAACCTGTCTTCTATGACATTCCATCAGACCACTATGAGGTCTACCTGTGTCGATTCTAAGCTTCCTGGAGCAACCGGAAGTGGTTAAATTGACCCAAAAGGTATTTGGATGTACATCACCTCGAAAGGTGAAAAGGCCTCTGCATTATTCAACCCTGTGTAGATCAGTCAATTCTCAACTTAAAGACTTAAAACTCAGGATTCCCTAGGTTTCTATGTCAGTCAAGACATGTGTGTATTTATAGCTTCCTGTGCCAACCGGAAGTGCCATAATTGGTGTCTCAGGGGCTGTTTGGAAGGGTTAAAAAAATCAGATCTGTCCAAAACTTCATATGTGTGATTAGACAACCCCCATGAACTGTAAATCAGTCATTTTTCCCATAAAAATTCAAAGGAAAAATAAATCACACAGATACACAACTTGGATGGAGGGACGTATTGGGGTGTGTAGAGACTGACAGTGCCTCCAATAGTTAGCTTTGTTCGAGCTAAAAAAGAACCGTCAGACCTAGAGTTCCGAAACTTTAGAATCCTGTTCTAGACCTCAGGTAGATAGTGCGTGGTGAGTTACGGCGCTCTAGGAGGTTCTCGGACCGAGAAACAGCGTCGAACATTTGCAATGACTTCAATTCATTTTGACCATTACGAAAATGGCGACATTTAGAAATGTCCCAGAGACACAAGACTAGGTGCATTGTGACCGTCTCGGCCCATAGAGACAGAACCCAACATCTCGGTCCGATAGCTCATTCAAGGACCCGTAGCAAGGCATGGAAAAAGTGGATTTTCAGCACCAATTAGGCTTTTACTCGGACACCAAATGACCTATCGAGCCGAAACTCGGGATTCGGGGTCGCCTCACATAGGACTATACATAATGTCCGAACTGGCCCCGCAGCTAGAAAGTAACTATGTGTTTTATGGTTTTTTAATGTTTTGTACCGAAGGCCTTGTGAATTTTGGGCCAGCTCTGAAGTATGTTATACTTGGCTCCTAAATGAGTTGGGAAAAGTGGGTTTGGTGTCAGTTTGTATCAGTTTGGTGTCAGAATGATATCAAATTGACTGATGGACGGTGACTTGCAGGTGACTCTTGTCCATTAGCAATATGTTTAGCGGTGAGGTACCATCACCAAAAGCGACATTCTGAAATCAACCCAAACGAGCGATGGAGAGGTACCAGTATCACTGCCCAGCCATCCCTATGTCATCGGGCCAGTCAATTTGGCATTCCTGCATGATTTTTATGGCATGACAAATTGGTGATGGTGAATGCCCAGTTAACCATATGGCAAATGCACAGTGACTTTGAAAGAGTGAGAAAACATTACCAAATGGACATTCTGAAATCAACCCTAATGAGCGATGGAGAGGTACCAGAATCACTGCCGAGCCATCCCGAGTTCATCGGGCCAGTCAATTTGGCATTCCTGCACAAATTTTCAGTGACTTTGCAAAAGTAAGGAACATTTGCAATATGTTTTAACAGTGAGGTACCATCACCAAAAGCGACATTCTGAAATCAACTCAAACGAGCGATGGAGAGGTACCAGAATCACTGCCGAGCCATCCCGAGTTCATCGGGCCAGTCAATTTGGCATTCCTGCACAAATTTTCAGTGACTTTGCAAAAGTAAGGAACATTTGCAATATGTTTTAACAGTGAGGTACCATCACCAAAAGTGACATTCTGAAATCAACCCAAACGAGCGATGGAGAGGTACCAAAATCACTGCCCAGCCATCCCGAGGTCATCGGGCCAGTCAATTTGGCATTCCTGCATGATTTTTATAGCATGACAAATTGGTGATGGTGACTGCCCAGTTAACCATATGGCAAATGCACAGTGACTTTGAAAGAGTGAGAAAATCACCAAATGGACATTCTGGAATCAACCCTAACGAGCGATGGAGAGGTACCAGAATCACTGCCAGCCATCCCGACTTCATCGGGCCAGTCAATTTGGCATTCCTGCACAAATTTTCAGTCAGTGAGGTACCATCACCAAAAGCGACATTCTGAAATCAACCCAAACGAGCGATGGAGAGGTACCATCACTGAGCCATCCCGAGTTCATCGGGCCAGTCAATTTGGCATTCCTGCACAAATTTTCAGTGACTTTGCAAAAGTAAGGAACATTTGCAATATGTTTTAACAGTGAGGTACCATCACCAAAAGCGACATTCTGAAATCAACCCAAACGAGCGATGGAGAGGTACCAAAATCACTGCCCAGCCATCCCTATGTCATCGGGCCAGTCAATTTGGCATTCCTGCATGATTTTTATGGCATGACAAATTGGTGATGGTGACTGCCCAGTTAACCATATGGCAAATGCACAGTGACTTTGCAAAAGTGAGAAAAGTGAGAAAACATGACCAAATGGACATTCTGAAATCAACACAAACAATGGCATGACCATAGTGTCCAGACTGTGCCGAGTCCAACGAGGTGCCCCGCTTGACCGTAGCTCGCTCGGTCTGAGCGCAGCGACCATGAGAAAAATAGGCCCAATATGAAGCCTGCACCAGTACGTCATTTGATTTTGGGTGACAGCGGCGGAACCGTTAGGTTTAGAAAGACAATTCAACCACAGGACTGTTCCTAAGGTCCTCCTGATCTGTCCAAGCCTATCCTTGACCGTGTGACATTAACCCTTCACAGTCAAAAGAAGGTGTTTACATAAAAACAGTGTTCATTGACTTCTCTCCCCATAGGAATACATTGGCTGCTCCACTAAATACAACCTGGAGTCTATATGGGTTATGAATGTTGTATGAACCTGTCTTTGGTACCAGTCCATCAGACCACTATAAGGTCTACCTGTGTCGATTCTAGGCTTCCTGGGCCAACCGGAAGTGCTTAAAATCACCCTAAAAGTGTATATCCATACACTGCCTGCAATTTGATGGACATAGTGCATTGAACCCTGTGTAAATCAGTCAGTTTTCATGGTAAAGACTTAAAACTCAGGATTCTCTAATGGAATACCCCAATGAGGATGTATGTTGAGTTACAGCTTCCTGTGCCAACCGGAAGTGCCATAATTGGTGTCTCATGGGCTGTTTGGAGGGGTTAAAAAATTCAGATCTTTCCAAAACTTCATATATATGAACTGTAAATCAGTCATTTTTCCCATAAAAATTCAAAGGAAAACTAAATCACACAGATACACAACATGGATGGAGGGACGTATCATTGGGGTGCGTAGAGACTGACAGTGCCTCCAATAGTTAGCTTTGAATGATATCAAATTGACTGATGGACGGTGACTTGCAGGTGACTCTTGTCCATTAGCAATATGTTTAAGCGGTGAGGTACCATCACCAAAAGCGACATTCTGAAATCAACTCAAACGAGCGATGGAGAGGTACCAGAATAACTGCCCAGCCATCCCGAGTTCATCGGTTCAGTCAATTTGGCATTCCTGCATGATTTTTATAGCATGACAAATTGGTAATGGTGACTGCCCAGTTAACCATATGGCAAATGCACA
>NC_088242.1:10450714-10478214 GCF_036934945.1 Oncorhynchus masou masou
AGCGATTACAACCTGGAGTCTTTTTGGGCATTTTTGGGCATGACGCTACAAGCATTGAATGAGTTTCTCCGATTCTTCTCTCAAGCTCTGTCAGGTTGAATGAGGAGTGTTGCTGCCCAGCTATTTTTAGGTCTCTCCAGAGATGTTAGATCGGGTTCAAGTCCGGGCTCTGGCTGGGTCACTCATGGACATTCAGAGACTTTTCCCGAAGCCACTTCTGCGTTGTCTTGGCTGTGTGCTTAGGGTCGTTATCCTATTGGAAGATAAATATTCGCCAAGTCTGAGGTCCTGAGAGCTCTGGCGCAGATTTTCGTCAAGGATCTCTTTGTACTTTTATTAAATTATATTATTATTATATTATTTATTGACTGACTATGGATTTCCAACATCTGTACAACACTGCTATTTGTAATGTTCATTTTAAGTGAATATATAGATTTTTTAACCATTTGTGAACCTGTGACCAGAAACAAGCTACACAGAGACAATACCAGAATTGTAACGGTTTTCTTCTGTTAAAGGAGAGGACGACCAAAAAGCAGCGTGGCTAGAGTTCAACATGTTTAATCAAGACCATACACGAGAACACTACCAAATACAAAAGAACAGATGTGAAAACCGAAACAGTCCTATCTGGTGCAATGACACAAAGACAGAAGACAACCCCCCACAAAGTACCCACAGAATATGACTGACTAAATATGGTTCCCAATCAGAGACAACGATAGACAGCTGCCTCTAATTGAGAACCAATCTAGTCATACATAGACATACAAACTACCTAGAAAGGAAACAGCCGCATAAACATACAAAAAACCCAAGACCAGACAAAACACATAAATCCTCATGTCACACCCTAACCAAACCAAAACAATAAAGAAAACAAAGATAACTAAGGCCAGGCGTGACGAGAATAAATTATCTAGTGATTCTGTCTCTTCACAACAAAATCTACAGAGCTGAGATTGTTGTATGCCCCGTATATATAGTATATAGTATATAGTATAATATATAGTATAATATATATATATATATATATATATATATATATATATATATAGTATAGTATAATATATAGTATTCTGTTGGTTGCAAGAATTGTTTATAGTAATTCTTATTGAAAAACTCTAAGGGTTGAATCAAGTGTTGTTTTTGTACCAGTTCATAATCAATGTGCCAAATTTCTTCCCATTTATTTTGCACCATGTATGGCGCAGCTGTCAACATTTTTGTCCTCAAATGAAACTGGTATATTTTTCTATTTATGACAATTCCTTTCAGACAATTTGAATCTTTAATATTTGGCAGCCAAACAAGTTCCCTACTTTCTCTCTTGTCCACTTGCATCCTCCATTTTTGTGGTAATGCTGAAATTAATACATTTTTGATAGCAGTACGTGACATAACTCCAATGTTTATATTCATAATATCATTAACCTCTCTAGGGTATGTGAGACGGTAGCGTCCCAGTGAAACTGCCGGCCGACAAATTCAAAACAACAGAAATCCCATAATTAAAATAGCTCAAACATACATGTATTTTACACCATTTTAAAGATACACTTGTTGTAAATCCAGCCACAGTGTCCGATTTCCAAAGGGCTTTACAAAAGCACACCAAATGATTATGTTAGGTCTGCACCAAGTCACAGAAAAACACAGCCATTGTTCCAGCCAAAGAGAGGAGTCACAAAATGCAGAAATATAGATAAATGTATTCACTAACCTTTGAAGATCTTCATCAGATTACACTCATAGGACTTCATGTTACACAATACATGTATGTTTTGTTGGCGCGTTATGTTCATTAGTTCCAAAACTACCAGTGATTTTTTGCAGAGAGCCACAATTTACAGAAATACTCATAATAAACATTGATGAAAGATACAAGTGTTATACGTGGAATTTTAGGTCCACTTCTCCTTAATAAATCCTGTTGTGCCTATAGGGTCCCATGCGGGAACTACACCCAGTTCAGCTGAAACGGTGGCGCAGGAATGCAAAAATATTCTTAGAAATATTTAACCTCCACACATTAACAAGTCCAATACATCAAATGAAAGATAAACACCTTGTTCATCTACCCAGCGTGTCAGATTTTTTAAAATGTTTTACGGCGAAAACATAGCACATATTTATGTTAGACCACCACAAAAACACAGACAATATGCAGCCATTTTGTAGAACAAAAGATACAATCACAAAAGCAGGATTAAAAGAAAAATCATTCACTAACTTTTTGAAAATCTTCATCAGATGACAGTAATATGACATGTTACACAGTACATTTATGTTTTGTTCGATAATATGCATTTTATATCCATAAATCTCGGTTTACATTGACGCCATGTTCAGAAAATTCTCCAAAATGTCCGGAGAAATTATAGAAAGCTACGCCAGATAACAGAAATACTCATCATAAACTTTGACTAAAAATACATGTTCTACATATAGTTAGAAAGATACACTGGTTCTTAATGCAACCGCTGTGTCACATTTTTTTTTAACGTTACGGAATTAGTTTACCATGCAATAATCTGAGACAGCGCTCAGACGTAACAATATTTCTCCGCTATGTTGGAGTCAACAGAAATACAAAATTACAACATAAATATTCCCTTACCTTTGATGGTCTTCGATCAGAATGTAGTGGAAGGAGTCCTACTTCAACGATAAATCGTTTTGTTTCAAACGGGACATCCATGTTCGTCTGAGGCTGATTGGAACAAAGGAAGCACTCTTTCCCAAGCGCGCCTTTCACGCACATGACAATCCTTGCGACACTCACAACTTTTCACCCCATTAGGTCGAAGTTCACAGCATATGCTCCATTCCATGTTCTACTGAATGAGGACATCTAGTGGAAGACATAGGAAGTGTTTCCAGATCCATAACTTGCTGGGAAGGGAGGGAGCGATGACGTCAAAGTTGCACCAACTTTCAGGATCCCAAAACTAGTTTAAAAGATTGCCTGCCCTGTGAGTTCTGTTTTACTCACATACATAATTCAAACGGTTTTAGTAGCTTCAGAGTGTTTTCTATCCAATAATAATAATAATATGCATATATTAGCAATTTAGGACAGATTTTTATGCAGTTCACTATGTGCACGCAATTCATCCAAAGGGGAAATACCGCCCCTATCCTTAACAAGTTTTAATGCAACCGCTGTGTCAGATTTCAAAAACTTTATGGAAAAAGCACACCATGCAATAATCTGAGTACGGCGCTCAGACGCCAAATCAAGCCAAACAGATATGCGTCATGTTGGAGTCAACAGAAGTCAGAAATAACATTATAAATATTCACTTACTTTTGATGATCTTCATCAGAATTCACTCCCAGGAATCCCCATTCCACAATAAATGTTTGTTTTGTTCAATAATGTCCATCATTTATGTCCAAATAGCCTCGTTAGTTTCAAGAGTCAGTATATTTGAGTTTAACCATAACATTTGTTGTAATATTTGTTCTATCTTTTCAGGAGGATAACAACTTAAATTGTAACCATATTTGTATGGCTTGTTTAAGAAAAGGTGATACTTTAAACAACATTTCATTTTCAATTAGTTGGAAATGCGAAGTTGTAATCTGTATGAAGGCAAAATAATACATTTTTGAACAATGGATGAGCCTTTCTTATTCCACTTGAGAACCATTTGGGGTTTAAGTATAACTTATGTATGAGTGAAGCTTTTAGTGAGTGGTTTAAAGCTTTAATATTTCATAATTTTGCCCTATATTAATTATATAAATAGGCACATTTAATTTTGCCTGGCTTAGCATTGCAAATAAAATGTTTATTTTGCTCATTTGTTTAAAAAAATAAGTCATCTGGAGTAGGCAGCTAAATTAAAGTAATCCAGGCAATTATATATACATTTTAGTCATTCTTTATCAGACACTGTTTCAAAATCTGCTATGAAGACCAGGCCTGGTATCTTTGATGTTTCATAATGTTCAATTGTTATTATCATTATTAGTATTATTGTTTCAAGTAATTGTGATGTGTTATCTCCAGTAACAACCTGTTTGATCAGGATGAACTATATCTGGTAAAACCTTTTTAATACTATGGGCTTTGCATTTCGCCAGGATTTTTGCAGCACTACATTGAAGTGTTAGAGGCCTCCAGTTTTTAAAATAGACTGGATCTTTATACATACCACCTGGATCCTGTTTTAGTAGTAATGAAATCAGACCTTCTGGTTGAGTACCTGAAAGTCTACCATTTCTCTAGGAGTAATTAAAACATGCTAATAATGGATCTTTGAGTACATCAAAAAAAGGTCTGATATCCCTCTTCTGGTATACCATCAAGCCCTGGTGTTTTTCCACACTGAAAATATTTAATTGCCTCAAAAATGTCCTATTCCGTAAGTTGGCCTTCACACAGGTCTTTCAGTTTATTTTACATTATTCATATTTTTTATGAGGAAAGAACTCCTTATAGTTAACATAATTCAGTGGAGATGGAGGAGACTGAGAATAAAACATATGCTTAAAATATTTTGCTTCCTCTTTTCAAAATATCCTTCGGTGAATCACAGTGACTCCATTTGTAACGAGTTTCTGGAAATTCTTTTTGGTAGCATTTTTCTTCCAAATTGCTTTATTTTTTAAATACTTTACACTTGATCGTTCTTGAATAAACCTATGTTGTGCCTCTAAAAGCACATTTAAAAGTGTCCCATACAAAAAGTGTCCCATACTGTTGTGCAGAAAAAAAGTAAGTTAATTAATTATTTTGTCTTAGTGAAGAACATATTGTCATCCAACAGGCTTTGATTAAATTTAGAGTTCTATGGAGTGCCAATTAGATGGTGATCCGATCACATTCTGTCTCCAACTAATATTTTAAACTTTGATGCCAGCAAGAACAAGACCAGGAAGTAATCAAGACGGCTACAGTAGATTCATTAAGCCTCCTCCATGTATATCTCACTAGGTCAGGATATTAAACCTCCTCCATGTATAACTCACTAGGTCAGGATATTAAACCTCAATGTATATCTCACTAGGTCAGGACATTAAACCTCCTCCATGTATATCTCACTAGGTCAGGATATTAAGCCTCCTCCAAGTATATCTCACTAGGTCAGGATATTAAACCTCCTCCATGTATATCTCACTAGGTCAGGATATTAAACCTCCTCCATGTATATCTCACTAGGTCAGGATATTAAACCTCCTCCATGTATATCTCACTTGGTCAGGATATTAAACCTCCTCCATGTATAACTCACTAGGTCAGTGTCAAGCCTTGGTCTTAGTATTTTGTGTTTTAGTTTATTAGTTAGTCAGACCAGGGTGTGACATGGGGTTATTATGTATTGTATTTTCGTATTGGGGTTTGTAGTGTTTGGGATTGTAGCTGATTAGGGGTGTGTGTGTGTTAAATAGGTTGGCTGCCTGAGGCGGTTCTCAATCAGAGTCAGGTGATTCTCGTTGTCGCTGATTGGGAACCGTATTTAGGTAGCCTGGTTTTCGCCTTGTAGTTCGTGGGTGATTGTTCCTGTCTCTGTGTAGTGTTGCACCAGTCAGGCTGTAATAGGTTTCATGTTCTGTTTGTTGTTTTTGTATTTATTAGTTATTTGTGTGTAGTTCGTTCGTTTGTCTTTCTAATAAACATGAGTAACCTACACGCTGCATTTACAGTCAGTCCATGTATATCTCACTACTCTCCTTCAACTAAAGACCTCCTCCAGAACAGGATATTAAACCTAACTCACTCCGTTACAGTCAGGACATTAAACCTCCTCCATGTATATCTCACTAGGGCAGGATATTAAACCTCCTCCATGTATATCTCACTAGGTCAGGATATTAAACCTCCTCCATGCATATCTCACTAGGGCAGATATTAAGCCTCCTCCATGTATATCTCACTAGGTCAGGATATTAAGCCTCCTCCATGTATATCTCACTAGGTCAGGATATTAAACCTCCTCCATGTATAACTCACTAGGTCAGGACATTAAACCTCCTCCATGTATATCTCACTAGGTCAGGATATTAAACCTCCTCCATGTATATCTCACTAGGTCACGATATTAAACCTCCTCCATGTATATCTCACTAGGTCAGGATATTAAACCTCCTCCATGTATATCTCACTCGGTCAGGATATTAAACCTCCATGTATATCTCACTAGGTCAGGATATTAAACCTCCTCCATGTATACTTGTCAATAAGGTATTTCGGATTCCAAATTTGCCAAAAATTGAAAAACCTGTTTTGGCTTTGTCATTATGGGTATTGTGTGTGATTGTTGAGAAAAATAAATAATTTAATTAATTTTAGAATAAGGCTCGAATGCACTGTATGTAGGTGTGTTAGTCTGTGTGAGAGGGTGGGTCTCCTCCCTGTGGATGGACAGACTTACAGACAAACCAGACAGACAGACAGACAGAAAAACAGACAGACAGACAGACAGACAGACAGACCAGACAGACCAGACAGACCAGACAGACAGACCAGACAGACAGACAGACAGACAGACAGACAGACAGACAGACTGACAGACAAACCAGACAGACAGACAGACATTGACAGACAGACAGACAGACAGACAAACCAGACAGACAAAGACAGACAGATTGACAGACAGATGACAGCAGACAGACAGACAAACCAGACAGACAGACAGACAGACAGACAGACAGACAGGCATGCAGACAAACAGGCTGACAGACTGTGCAGTGTTCCGGTGGTGACAGACAGCTGGGGGGAAGCCTGGGATGGTTGTCTGGTTGTGATGATGATGTTCTCTACAGCTCTGATAGAGGAGATGGGGAAAGGACAACACACACACACACACACACACACTTTATATACACAAGTATGTGGACACCCCTTCAAATTAGTGGATTCGGCAATATCTGTCACACCCGTTCCTGACAGGTGTATAAAATCGAGCAGACAGCAATCTAATCTCCATAGACAAACATTGGCAGTAGAATGGTCTGAAGAGCTCAGTGACTTTCTACATGGCACCATCATAGGATGCCACCTTTCCCACAAGGCAGTTTGTAACATTTCTGCCCCGGTCAACTGTAAGTGCTGTTATTGTGTAGTGGAAACATCTACTGTAGGAGCAACAACGGCTCAGCCGCAAATTTCTATGGCCACACAAGCTCACAGAACAGAGTACTGAAGCCCGTAAGACATCGGTCCTCGGGTTGCAACACTCACTACCGAGTTCCAAACTGCCTCTGGAAGCAACGTAAGCACAAGAACTGTTCATCGGGAGCTTCATGAAATGGGTTTCCATGGCCGAGCAGCCGCACACAAGATAACCATGCGCAATGCCAAGCATTGGCTGGAGTGGTGTAAAGCTCGCCGCCATTGGACTCTGGAGCCGTGGAAATGCATTCTCTGGAGTGATAAATTACGCTTCTGTTTCAGGATGACAATGCCCCCGCATATAAAGCGAGATCCATGCAGAAATTATTTGTCGAGGTCGGTTTGGAAGAACTTGACTGGCCTGCACAGAGCCCTGACCTCAACCCCATCAAACACTTTTGGGATGAATTGGAACGCCGACTGCGAGCCAGGCCTAATCGCCCAACATCTGTGCCAGTCCTCACTAATGCTCTTGTGGCTTTTTTGTGGCCAAACTGTAACCCAGACGACGCTGGGCCAATTGTGCGCCGCCCTATGGGACTCTCAATCCCGGCCGGGATGTGATACAGCCTGGATTCAAACCAGGGACTGTGGTGACGCCTCTTGCACTGAGATGCAGTGCCTTAGACCGCTGCGCCTCATGAATGGAAGCATGTACCCAAAGCAATGTTCCAACACCTAGTGGAAGTCCTTCCCAGAAAATGCCCATGATTTTGGAATGAGATGCCGATAAGCAGATGTCCACATACTTTTGGTCATGTCGCGAAGCTCGACATGTGGTGAGCTGAGGTGGAGAGCCATAGGCCTTGTTTTGTGTGAATCCTTTCAACGGGCATCCAAACTCCCTGCATCCAAACAGATACATTGTTTTCCTCTGCTGAGGGAGAGAGAGAGGGAGAGGGAGGGAGGAGGAGGGGGAGAGAGGGAAAGAGAGAGAGAGATGGAGACAAAGAGAGATGGAGACAAAGAGAGAGAGAGACAGAGAGAGAGAGAGACAGAGAGAGAGAGAGAGAGAGAGAGAGAGAGAGAGACTTTTAATTACTTCCCAACTCCACTTCTCCTCACAGGAGAGAAGCGAGGGAAGGAAGAGCGAGGGGAATGAGGGGGAGGAGAGGAGGGAGGCAGAGAAATGCTGTGTTCTATGAGACAGATGTGGCGTGTGCTAGCTGCAGTGTAATTAACATGCAATTAACACTAATTAAGGAGGGGGAGGAGAGGGGTTAGGCCCCTGAATATGTCTCCATAGTTGGGGTGGTGCAGGGTGGGGGGAGTGCAGGGGGGGGTGCAGGGTGGGGGGGGTGCAGGGGAGGGATATAAGTGTTAATGATGAGGGAAGGAGAGATTGAAAGATGAGGAAAGATAGGAAGGGTCAGGGCAATACTGTAGGTGATGATCAGGAAAAGGGAGGTTTGAGAGAAGTGGGAGGTATGTTTGAGTGTGTTGTGGCTAAGGGGAAGACTGTGCTTTATCATGCTGCTCTTCCAGTGTCTGCCACCCTCTGCTGATCGATATGGCCACTTTACTGTTAAACACTCAACACACACACACACACACACACACACACACACACACACACACACACACACACACACACACACACACACACACACACACACACACACACACACACACACACACACACACACACACACACACACACACACACACACACACACACGTAGGGCCGTGGGGGTTTGGTGCTGTATGGTGCAGATGGATGGCCACAGACAGAGGGGTAATTGTCCCAGCTGTCCCCTCTCTCACCCTCCTCTCACACCTCTCCCTTGGTAATGTAAAGGGGCAGGACTAACAGCCCATAGGGTAGGGGTAGGACTAGATTCAGCCCATCGGAGCGGGTTGGGGAGTTTACAATAAAATTATAGTATTTAATAAATTGCAAATTGATCACAAATATTCCCTAAACCAGATTGTATTTAAAAATAGCAATTGTATCATACCTTGACAACATTGAGACACGATCACGTCTGGATTTTTCGTGGGAATATTGGGGAACAGATTAAAGTCATTTATGCTTAATTGATGTTGATTTTATGGGCTTTTTTTGGGGGCACCAAAAACATTATTGAGGGTCAGTTTTGGCCCACAGGCCACCTGTTGCCTACCCCTGCTACAGAGTATCTGTCATGGCTCCAAACACACACGCACACACACACAGGCAAGCATCGGGATAGACCTCAATTATCACTTACACTCTTTTTTATCTCTCTCCCTCCCTCTCTCTCTCTCTCTCTCTCTCTCTCTCTCTCTCTCTCACCCTCTCACCCTCTCACCCTCTCCCTGATAATGGCATGTTTACCATCTGTTGGAATTAACCCCATCCTCACCCTCTCACCCCTCTGAATTGGTAGTTAATATGTGGTAGGATTCACCCTCTCCCTGATAATGGCATGTTTACCATCTGTTGGAATTAACCCACATCCTGCATTGGTAGTTTGGTAGGATTAACCCACATTCTGAATTGGTAGTTAATATGTGGTAGGCATTCTGATGGGATTAACCCACATTCTGAATTGGTAGTTAATATGTGGTAGGATTAACCCACATTCTGAATTGGTAGTTAATATGTGGTAGGATTAACCCACATTCTGAATTGGTAGTTAATATGTGGTAGGATTAACTGAATTGGAAGTTAATATGTGGTAGGATTAACATTCTGAATTGGTAGTTAATATGTGGTAGGATTAACCCACATTCTGAATTGGTAGTTAATATGTGGTAGGATTAACCCACATTCTGAATTGGTAGTTAATATGTTAATATGTTAGGATTAACCCACATTCTGGGTGAGTCTGGGTGAGTCTGGGTACCAGTCTGTTTAGCTGTTATCCTACTCCTTGCCCCTCCTGTCACGCTAAACATCTTTGGCATGTACAAGGACTGGAATGTTAGCTAAACAGACTGGTACCCAGGGAAGGTCCTTCAGAGGAGGCTGGTGGGGGAGGATTAATACCTTTAATGGAGTGAATGAAAAGGTTTTAAAGAAACCATGTTTCAAGCCATCACTATGAGCTGATTTAAAGTGCCACTAGCCACCACTGGTTTCCTCTCAATTGAACTCCGTTTCCCAGGGGGCCGTATGTCTGTCTTATCTCAGGGCCAGTTTAGAGTGGTCACCCGGGTGTTGGTAACAGGGATCCCCGTCGTCACGGTTACTCTGATAACAATGAAGTAAATGGCGGTTGTCACAGCGACACCTGAAAGGGCCATCACTCCAGGCGACCTGGAGAGCATCGCTGCCACTTTCTGCTCGTAATGGACAGATGATCACATGGGTTCTGGGGGGGGGGAGGACTGGAGTGTATCCCTCGCTCTCTCCCCTCTTTCTCTCTTTTTCTCTCCCCTCTCTCTCTCTCTCTTTCTTTCTTTCTTTCTTTCTTCTCTCTCTCTCTCTCTCTCTATCTCTTTCTCTCTCTCTCTCTCTCTCTCTCTCTCTCTCTCTCTCTTTCTTTCTTTCCCTCTCTCTCTCTTTATTTCCCTCTCTCTCTCTGTATGTCTCTCTCTTTCTGTATCTGTCTGTCTGTCTGTCTGTCTGTCTGTCTGTCTGTCTGTCTTTCTTTCTCTCTCCCACTCTGCTCCCTCTCCTCGCTCTATCTGTTTGTATAATACATATAGTAGTGCAGACATGTTTAAGTTGTTAAATCTGTGTCCACTCCTCCCAGACAGCTTCCTAATCTCCTATGTCAGGGGAGCAGAGAGAATGCCAAACGACATTCATACCTCACACTACACTATGACTAAGACATAGTCTGCGTCCCAATTCATTTTATAGTGCACTAATTGAACAGGGCCCATAGAGGAGTAGGGTGCCGTTTGTGATGCACCCTACAACATTATTCACACACTCTTAGAACGACAGAGGCATATTTAATATGAAATATGTCTTTATTATTTAAAACCATTGCGTTTCAGGGGAAAACAGTGTGAGTCATACCTAGTGGAGAATCATATCCCTCTCACACTCACTCAATCTTTCTCTTTCAATCAATCTTTTTCTCTTTCTGTCAGACTTGATTGATGTTCCTTTCCTTTCTGTCTCCCTCAGTGATCCTGAAACTCTCCTCTACCTCCACCCTATCCGTTATTTTTTTTATATATTTTTTTACAATAACCAAGATTAAGATGTTTGTTTAGCTAGGAACTAATGTTTTGTCGCGTTGTGGCCTGTGTTTTCCTGCAGCAGGCAGACGAGGTTGCGCAGACGGAGGTTTCCCATCAGCTCCACCTGCAGCAGTGTGATTCGTCAGAGAAGCAGCAGCCCAAACGGTTACACGTCTCCAACATCCCTTTCCGCTTCAGAGACCCAGACCTCAGGCAAATGTTTGGGGTGAGTAGCTAGCTGTGAGAGAGCCGAGAAGCCGAGAAAGCATCACAAACACCTAACTTCACCCGTACAACACAAAGGTTTCCCAGCACACAGGCCTATTATAGCAACGCTGTTGGTCTACATACCAGCCGTGTCCTCAGTGTTCAGAACACACAGACCTTTATAACAAAACACCAGTGTTGAGTCAACCATGTTTCCATCATCTCATTCTCCCCTGCTTGTGTTTTTTGTGAGCCTTAGCTCTGCAGGTACATCAAGTGTCATTTTAGAGATCGTCCTGCCCCATTAAAGATGTATGGGCCCCGTCACACCTTTTAGAGAGGGGGCCTAAATGATTCACCTTCTAACCTCTACATACCCTCTCCTCCTCAAATTAGGGACAGATATGCATTTTTCATCTCCTGGACCTCTATAGGGCCGTCGTCCTTAACCACTCCTTGGAGAGAGAGAGAGGACATGTCACAAGGCCTGTTTGAATTCTAGAATTACAGTATGACTCTAGAAATGTAGTTTTATTCTCTGCTTTGTGAAAGGACGAAGACTGAACACTGTTCACGATGTAGCAGTTCTCAGAACAGAACACTGTTCAATCACAGGAATGTTCTAGAATTACAGTATGATTCTAGAAATGTAGTTTTATTCTCTGCTTTGTGAAAGGATGAAGTAAATATCTGACCCTGTAGCAGTTCTCAGAACAGAACACTGTTCAATCACAGGAGATCTGACTGTAGCAGTTCTCAGAACAGAACACTGTTAAACAGAAGGGAGATAGAAATGTAGTTTTATTCTCTGCTTTGTGAAAGAAGAAACAGAGAACAGAACACTGAGAATGTTCTAGAATTACAGTATGATTCTAGAAAGAATTCTCTGCTTTGGAGAGTAAATATCTGACCCTGTGAGTTCTCAGAACAGAAACTGTTCAATCACAGGAATGTTCTAGAATTACAGTATGATTCTAGAAATGTAGTTTTATTCTCTGCAGAAAGGAGTAAATAATGTAGCAGAGAAGAACTGTTCAAACAGGAATGGAGACAGTATGATTCTAGAAATGTAGTTTTATTCTTTGCTTTGTGAAGGG
Organism: Oncorhynchus masou masou; assembly: GCF_036934945.1. NCBI lineage: Eukaryota > Metazoa > Chordata > Actinopteri > Salmoniformes > Salmonidae > Oncorhynchus > Oncorhynchus masou. The sequence continues at coordinate 10,463,264 of NC_088242.1, forward strand.
AGATAGTGTGCAGTTCTCAGAACAAAAGAAACAGAGAGATGGAGTTTTACACAGTTATCATCTGGGAGTTCTTACTTATTTAATCCTTTTTGTTCCTGAACTTAGGTAGAAGAAGTCTAACTCTGCTGGTCTTAGGCTGTTTTCTTCACTTCTGGCCTCACAGCCCAATAGGCATCTGAGTACACATGAACTGCTTGGGGGGAGATAGCCTAGTGGTTAGAGTGCAGAAGAACGGTAGGCCGTCATTGTAAATAAGAATTTGTTCTTAACTGACTTGCCTAGTTAAATAAATGTTAAAATAACAAAAATAAGTTGGAGTACCAACTCCTGCAACTCAGTCATGTTGTTTAAAATGCCAACAAAATGACCAAGAAGTCCCCATACAGCACAGAGTCAGTTAGCTTCTCACTCCCACATAATGTTAGATGATAAGAAGAAACAGAGAGATGGAGTACACAGAAGGGAGATAGTGTGAGTAGAAGAAACAGAGAGACTGAGTACACAGAAGGGAGAGAGTGTGAGTAGAAGAAAACAGAGAACGTTTTGAGAAGAAGAAACAGAGAGACTGAGTACACAGAAGGGAGATAGTGTGAGCAGAAGAAACAGAGAGATGTAGTACACAGAAGGGAGATAGTGTGAGTAGAAGAAACAGAGAGACGTTGACTACAGAAGGGAGATAATGTGAGAAGAAGAAACAGGAGACGTTGTATACAGAAGGGAGATAGTGTGAGTAAAAGAAACAGAGAGATGGAGTACACAGAAGGGAGATAGTGTGAGAAGAAGAAACAGAGAGATGGAGTACACAGAAGGGAGATAGTGTGAGTAGAAGAAACAGAGAGACGTTGTATACAGAAGGGAGATAGTGTGAGTAGAAGAAACAGAGAGACTGAGTACACAGAAGGGAGAGAGTGTGAGTAGAAGAAACAGAGAGACGTTGTATACAGAAGGGAGATAATGTGAGAAGAAGAAACAGAGAGACTGAGTACACAGAAGGGAGATAGTGTGAGTAGAAGAAACAGAGAGATGGAGTACACAGAAGGGAGATAGTGTGAGTAGAAGAAACAGAGAGACGTTGTATAGAGAAGGGAGATAATGTGAGAAGAAGAAACAGAGAGACGTTGTATACAGAAGGGAGATAGTGTGAGTAGAAGAAACAGAGAGATGGAGTACACAGAAGGGAGATAGTGTGAGAAGAAGAAACAGAGAGATGGAGTACACAGAAGGGAGATAGTGTGAGTAGAAGAAACAGAGAGACGTTGTATACAGAAGGGAGATAGTGTGAGTAGAAGAAAGAACGACAGCGCGAGCGAGAACATAAACAAACAACATGCCATGCAGAGAGAAAGATCAACCCATAGTGTTTGTTGCTCCACAGCTTGTTAAAATACCTCTCTTTATACTGTACAGTGTTACTAATGGCAGCCAATACATATAGTCTACTACGCTGTAAAATTTAAAACAATAACAGGCCATACATTTCTCCCGTCTCCTGGTTCTCAAATGGAGCCGAACATTTGCTCCCTTTCAACCAGGACTTTGTTACATAGCAAGCAGTGCCTGTCCCCGTGGCCGTGCCCAGAATCGCAGGCCTTGATGTGGGGAGAGGTAGAGGAGATGGAAGGGTCCCGCAATGGAGACACGATTAATGGTGTTCCTCAGCACTGTGGTTAAAAGGGACTTTATCCTCATTAGGTGTGTGTAGGGTGACAGGATCCAGTCAGAGACAGATTTTGTGTGTGTGTGTGTGTGTGTGTGTGTGTGTGTGTGTGTGTGTGTGTGTGTGTGTGTGTGTGTGTGTGTGTGTGTGTGTGTGTGTGTGTGTGTGTGTGTGTGTGTGAAGCCTGGTACTCCCCAGTAACCCTCCCCGGTCACTTAGTGAAGTCTCCAAGGCACTGAGTTCTGCACCACAATTAACCAGAGACACTGAGAGAGGAGAGAGGAGCGAGGGATTAGAAGAGACAGACAATCTGGGAGAATTCACTACAATCAGCGATGCTAAGAATGCGTCTTACCCTGTTGTCTGCAGGACTACACTGACACAGACCCTGAAGAGGAGGACCGGGCTCGGACAAGTCCAAACAAAGGCACATTTTTTGCCCTTTTTTGTTGCTGTACTTTAGACACTTGGAAACTCAAGCTCTCCAATCAGTTTCACAGGAAAGTTAAGGCTTGAAAAGTGTTTTTTTTTTTTTTTGGTTCGATACTTCAGTCACAGACAAGGCAGTTGAGCAGTTTGGTTAGTTAGTTAGTTGTGGTTGTTCAATTGTCTCCAGGGTGGTGGGACAGGATACGAGGGACATGTCATCTTGTCAGAGTCCACACACACACACACACACACACACACACACACACACACACACACACACACACACACACACACACACACACACACACACACACACACACACACACACACACACACACACACACACACACACACACACACACACACACACACACACACACACCTACCTCCTCTTTGTCGATGGTCCAGTCTCAAGGATTAATCGTTGTGGGCAGATCTGAAGCACTGCGGCCCAGATTCCATCAGGGCTTTGCCATCCCCACAATGGGCTCCAGTGCCACTCTCTCCCATTGCCTTTAAATGCAGCAATGAGCGACTGGCTCAACGTGCCATTACGACTCCGTTTGAGCACCACCACAATGCAAACAAAGGCAATAGCCAGATATTATAGTAAATGGAATTTCTTTCCATTATATCAGAAAGGGGATATTGGAACATTATAGAGAAAGCCAGGCAACGGCGAGGCATCGCAACACACGGGGAGGTTATAATGAGGGGAACACAACAATTGAAAGCTTCCTTTTAACGGTCCTTGTTGTGACAATTTAGGTCCTCATCGGAAATAAAATGAAAGCGACATGTCAGAAGAACTCTTAGCAGCGTGGTCGGGTGCCACTGTACAGACACACGCAGAGGCACATAGAGAGAGAAATGAATACAAAAGAAAAAAACAAAATGGTTTCATTAGCCAACCTTATTTTATTTTAATTCATAATTAGAGAAACACATTTAGGAGGAAATTAAAGCGATGAGTGTGAGGGCTTAATGGTAGACTGGTAATTGGGATTCAAAGCACCATTTCATGGATTCAATTCTCTCATTCTCACAACGGCGTGTCTGGAATCTCTATTCTCAATGTCTGTGTCCCAAATGGAAAACTATTTTAGTTTTTTTTTTACATTTAAAATTTGACATTTGATACATTTAAAACTTTCAACCAAATGCATATGGGCCCTAGTAAAAAGTTGTGCACTACATAGGGAATAGAGCCCAGGTCTAAAGTAATGTACTATATAGGGAATAGGGCCCAAGTCTAAAGTAATGTACTATATAGGGAATAGGGACCTGGTCTAAAGTAATGCACTATATAGGGAATAGGGCCCTGGTCTAAAGTAATGTACTATATAGGGAATAGGGCCCAGGTCTAAAGTAATGTACTATATAGGGAATAGGGACCTGGTCTAAAGTAATGTACTATATAGGGAATAGGGCCCAGGTCTAAAGTAATGCACTATATAGGGAATAGGGCCCTGGTCTAAAGTAATGTACTATATAGGGAATAGGGCCCAGGTCTAAAGTAATGCACTATATAGAGAATAGGGCCCAGGTCTAAAGTAAAGTAATGCACTATATAGGGAATAGGGCCCAGGTCTAAAGTAATGCACTATATAGAGAATAGGGCCCAGGTCTAAAGTAATGCACTATATAGGGAATAGGGCCCTGGTCTAAAGTAATGTACTATATAGAGAATAGGGCCCAGGTCTAAAGTAATGCACTATATAGAGAATAGGGCCCTGGTCTAAAGTAATGCACTATATAGAGAATAGGGCCCTGGTCTAAAGTAATGCACTATATAGGGAATAGGGCCCTGGTCTAAAGTAATGCACTATATAGAGAATAGGGTGCCTTTTGGAACAGATTCCAACGCTTACCTCAAATATATCACAGGGGGCTTGAGACCTCCCTGCATGCATTGCAGCCTCCTTTACCATTAAAGAATTAGATAGCGCTCTCAGAATATCGGAAACTCCTAAACTATTGGACAGGGAAACTCCAGAATGCTGTTTTTGCATTCCTATCTTGGAATGATAAGAAATATGAGATTACAAATTACAAAACACCAGGCTTCAGGTATACAGTATCAATGAGGTTTTGTCCCAAGTCAGTTCCTGAAAACCTTTGTTAATTCCGATTTCCAAGGAGCACTTGTATACAGAATGACACAGAGAACCGGGATGGCTTCCACTAGACACCAGCTGTGCCCCAGTCGCTTCAGAAGCCTGTTCATTTTGCACCACACTGAGAGAAACAGGCTAATATAATGTCCCCAGTGCCATCGCTATGTTTAATTAATAACCAGGCACTTAGAGAGCCAGCCGCAAGAGGGTCCTTACAGTCACTCTCCTGGAGGTAGAGTCTAAAATGAATCCTTACTGTAGCATACACACACACACACACACACACACACACACACACACACACACACACACACACACACACACACACACACACACACACACACACACACACACACACACACACACACACACAAATACACACCAAAGAGGGTTCTTTCCATCCCAGTCCCAGAGTGGCTCTTAAACAAGTCCTTACTGTACATCACACACACACCTCCCCCCAGACACACACACCCTTGGCCCAGGTGTGTGTGTGTGTGTGTGTGTGTGTGTGTGCGTGCGTGCGTGGACAGTGCTCCTGTATATCTGTGTGTGTGTTTCTCTCGAGAAGCGAGACGTACATCAGGGGTTCGCTAATGGACTTTTAATGATACCTTCCTTCATCTACCTAATCACCTCTTCTAGAAGCCGCAGCCTTCCAGGTAGATCCCCCATCCTTCCATCATGCTGCAGCAGCATTCCAACAGAACAGGGAATCATGTCAGTCGGAAGCTACTGACATTCTATTCCAGAAGGCTCCATTCCATCCCGCATTCTCGATATCTTCCACCATTTGGCCTTTCAGATTGTGTGCAATTATAACTCCTCCATGTAATTTACAATAACAAATCAGTGTAGAGATGAACATATGAGCAGTAATGGTATCAGAGGGGGAGAGATAGGACAGCTAAAGCTTCTATTGTAGTCTCCCCTTGATGCCAATTCATTAGTGGGCTGATTAAAGTTCATTTACTACAGTGTTTATTTAGTAAAAGAAGACTGTGTCATTAGCCTGTTAGGGAGCAGTTCTCTCTCTCTCTCTCTAACACACACACACACACACACGCACGCACGCACGCACGCACGCACGCACACACGCACGCACACACACACACACACACACACACACACACACACACACACACACACACACACACACACACACACACACACACACACACACACACACACACACACACACACACACACACACACACACACACACACACACACACATACACGCACACGCACACGCACACACACACACACACACACCCACACACACACACGCACACACACACACACACACGCCCACACGCACACACACACACGCACACGCACACGCACACACACACACACACACACACACACACACACACACACGCACACACACACACATACACACACACGCACACACACACACAGACAGACAGACAGAGAAAAAAAATGTTGTTTATAGTACATTTAATCTGCACCCCAGGCCCATTAGCACAGGCCCATTAGCACAGGCCCATTAGAACAGGTATAAACCGTTAGCATCATTAGCTTCTCCAGTCTGTGTTGGGCTAAACCAGTCATTCACTATGGGAGGATACGAAGCAACAGCTGTGAGACAATGGATTAATGTGAGGAGGTGGAGGGGAGGTGGAGGGGAAGTGGATGAGGTGGAGGGGAGGTGGATGAGGTGGAGGGGAGGTGGGTGAGGTGGAGGGGATGAGGTGGAGGGGAGGTGGATGACGTGGAGGGGAGGTGGATGAGTTGGAGGGGAGGTGGATGAGTTGAAGGGGAGGTGGAGGGGAGGTGGATGAGGTGGAGGGGAGGTGGATGAGGTGGAGGGGAGGTGGAGGGGAGGTGGATGAGTTGGAGGGGAGGTGGAGGGGAGGTGGATGAGGTGGAGGGGAGGTGGATGAGGTGGAGGGGAGGTGGATGAGTTGAAGGGGAGGTGGAGGGGAGGTGGATGAGGTGGAGGGAGGTGGATGAGGTGGAGGGGAGGTGGAGGGGAGGTGGATGAGGTGGAGGGAAGGTGGATGAGGTGGAGGGGAGGTGGATGAGGTGGAGGGGAAGTGGAGGGGAGGTGGATGAGGTGGAGGGGAGGTGGAGGGAGGTGGATGAGGTGGAGGGAAGGTGGATGAGGTGGAGGGGAGGTGGATGAGGTGGAGGGGAAGTGGATGAGGTGGAGGGGAGGTGGAGGGGAGGTGGATGAGTTGGAGGGGAGGTGGAGGGGAGGTGGATGAGGTGGAGGGGAGGTGGATGAGGTGGAGGGGAGGTGGATGAGTTGAAGGGGAGGTGGAGGGGAGGTGGATGAGGTGGAGGGGAGGTGGATGAGGTGGAGGGAAGGTGGATGAGGTGGAGGGGAGGAGGATGAGGTGGAGTGGAGGTGGATGAGGTGGAGGGGAGGTGGAAAGATCTGCTGTGCTTGCCTGAATAAAGTGATGAAGAAGGGTTGTATTTACAAAGGTGTTTGTTCTTCACCCCTTGCCCTTTTCTGGCTGCAACAGGTCACAAATCTTGCTGCTGTGATGGCACACTGTGATTGTACATGCTGGTATTTCACCCAGTAGATATGGGAGTTTATTCAAGTTAGTTTTGTTTTTTGAATTCTTTGTGGGTCTGTGTAACCTGAAGGAAATATGTGTATCTTTTTGTTTTGTCTTGATTTGGTGTAATTGTGTTGCTGTCCTGAGGCTCTGTGGGGTGTGTTTGTGTTTGTGAACTGAGCCCCAGGACCAGCTTGCTTAGGGGACTCTCTTCTCCAGGTACATCTCTCTGTAAGTGATGGCTTTGTTATGGAGGGTTTGAGAATCATTTCTTTTTAGGTGGTTGTAGAATTGAAGGTCTCTTTCCTGGATTTTTATAGTGAGCGAGTATCGGCCTAATTCTGCTCTGCAGGCATTATTTAGTGTTCTATGTTGTACACGGAGGATATTTTTTCAGAATTTGGCATGCAGTGTCTCAATTTTGTGTTTGTCCCATTTTGTGAATTCTTGGTTGATGAGCCGACCCCAGACCTCACAACCATAAAGGGCAAAGGTCAATATGTTCCAGCATTGTGTATAGCAGACCCTCATACAAAATTGAGTGAAAAGCTTTTTGGAAATCAACAAAGCATGAGAAGACGTTGCCTTTGTTTTGGTTTGTTTGTTTGTAAATTAGAGTGTGCAGGGTGAATACGTGGTCTGTCGTACGGTAATTTGGGAAAAAGCCAATTTGACATTTGCTCAGTACATTGTTTTCACTAAGGAAATGTACAAGTCTGCTGTTAATGATAATGCAGAGGATTTTCCCAAGGTTGCTGTTGACGCAGCAATCCCATGGTAGTAAATGAGATCAAATTTGTCTCCCCTTTTGTGGATTGAGGTGATCATTCCTTGGTTCCAAATATTGAGGAATATGTCAAAGCTGAGGATGATGTTAAAAATGTTAACTGCAGCCAATTTTAATTTGTGGTCTGTATATTTTATAATTTAATTTAGGATACCATCAACCCCACAGGCATTTTGTGTCTCGCTCTCTCCCTTCTCTCTCTCTCTCTCTCTCTCTCTCTCTCTCTCTCTCTCTCTCTCTCTCTCTCTCTCTCTCTCTCTCTCTCTCTCTCTCTCTTCCAGCAGCTAGGTTATCAATTCCATTGTGCTTCTGCTTAGAGAGGCGGGAAAAGGCTGATACACAACACAGCCTCTCCCCCTGCCCTCCCTCTCTCCCTGCCCTCCCTCTCTCCCTGCCCTCCTTCTCTCCCTGCCCTCCCTCTCCCCCTGCCCTCCCCTCTCTCCCTGCCCTCCTTCTCTCCCTGCCCTCCCTCTCCCCCTGCCCTCCCTCTCTCACTGCCCTCCTTCTCTCCCTGCCCTCCCTCTCTCCCTGCCTCTCTCTTTACCGCTCTCTCTCTCTCTCTTTCACAAGCCAGGTGATCAATTCCATTGTTCTTCTGCTGAGTGAGGCGGACAAGGTTGTGTGTGCTTGCGTGTGTGTGTGTGTGTGTGTGCGTGAGTGCGTAAGTGCGTGCGTCCGTCCGTCCGGCCGTCCTTCCTACCTCCCTCTCTCTCTCTCTCTCTCTCGCCCTCCCTCTCTCTCTCGCCCTCCCTCTCTCTCTCGCCCTCCCTCTCTCAATCGCCCTCCCTCCCCTCCCTCCCTCTCCCCCTCCCTCCCTCCCTCCCTCCCTCCCTCCCCCCCTCCCTCCCTCCCTCCCTCCCTCCCTCCCTCCCTCCCTCCCTCCCTCCCTCCCTCCCTCCCTCTCTCTCCTCTCTCTCTCTCTCTCTCTCTCTCTCTCTCTCTCTCTCTCTCTCCATCTGACAGGGTAATTAGAATGAAATAATGTGGCCGGTGTTGACAACAATTAACCGTTGCTTTCGTCCCAGTCATTAGGAAGAGTGGAGATTTGCTTTTATTCTGCTGTGTCTCTAATGATTGCGTTCGCCCGCCCGCATGTTCTCACGCCTGTTCACTCGCCCTCTAGATTCAATGCTCAAAGGTCAACTGCCCCTTAGAACCAACTTCTCTAGTTTTCAAAATGAGGCCAAATCATGAAGTCATTTTTTGTTTTACTTGCACACACAAACACACACACACCTAACACATACACACACACACACGTAACACACAGACACTTAACACACACACACACAAAAAACACACACACACACACTTAACACACAGACACTTAACACATACACACAAACACACACACACACTTAACACATACACACACAATTAATACATACACACTTAACACACACACACACACACACACACACACACACACACACACACACACACACACACACACACACACACACACACATATGCTTAACACATACACACACACACACACACACATACACACACACACTTAACACACATACACTTAACACATACACACAAACACACACACACACTTAACACATACACACACAATTAATACATACACACTTAACACACACACACACACACACACACACACACACACACACACACACACACACACACACACACACACACACACACACACACACACACACAAACATACACACTTAACACATACACACACATACACACACACACACACTTAACACACACACACTTAACACACACACACACACGCACACACACACACACACACAATAACACATACACACACACACACACATACTACACACACACACTTAACACACTTAAAACACACACACACAACAGACTACCAACAATAGGTTTTTGTCCTTTTGGGGAAGAGGAAAAGAGAGGAGTGGGGGAGACATATGAACAATCACATGTTCACTGGGCCGTGTTGCTTTTCTTATTTAGACTCAGTCTATCTGGCAGGCCACAAACAAGTATGGGCTCTTCTCTGCTCCTCCAGATTGGTGCTGCATCGCTGCGCCAGGTCTGTTGTCTGTATGTACCACCAGTATATAATATTTCACAGGCCGTGGTGTGTTCCCTCCTCACAGACAAGGAGGTGTGGTGTGAGGTGCAATAAAACACGGTGAGACGATGACCTTGCCTGTGCTCTGCTGGTATTACGTCTGCTTGGACACCACGTTTATTTATTTATTGAAATCAACTACTTGATTCAAGGTCTTATTATGGGGAGAACAAGGCTGTGGCATCATTACAACAAGGCTGGGAAGAGGAGGATGGGGGAGAGGGGAGTTGGAGACAGGGGAGAGAAGGGTAGAGAAGGTATGGAGAAGAGGATGAGGAGAAGAGAGAGGGGAGAAGGGAGGTGGAGGATGGGGGAGAGGGGAGTTGGAGACAGGGGAGAGAAGGGTAGAGAAGGTATGGAGAAGAGGATGAGGAGAAGAGAGAGGGGAGAAGGGAGGTGGAGGATGGGGGAGAGGGGAGTTGGAGACAGGGGAGAGAAGGGTAGAGAAGGTATGGAGAAGAGGATGAGGAGAAGAGAGAGGGGAGAAGGGAGGTGGAGGATGGGGGAGAGGGGAGTTGGAGACAGGGGAGAGAAGGGTAGAGAAGGTATGGAGAAGAGGATGAGGAGAAGAGAGAGGGGAGAAGGGAGGTGGAGGATGGAGAGAGTTGAGTGGGGAGAAGAGAGAGGAGAGGTGGAGTCGGGAGAGAGGAGGGTGGAGAGATAGGCGAGGAGAGATGGAGATAGGAGAGGAGGGTGGAGAGATGGGAGAGTTGGAGACGGGAGAGGGGAGGGTGGAGAGATGGGAGAGTTGGAGACAGGAGAGAGGAGGGTGGAGAGATGGGAGAGGTGGAGACAGGAGAGAGGAGGGTGGAGAGATGGGAGAGGTGGAGACAGGAGAGAGGAGGGTGGAGAGATGGGAGAGGTAGAGACAGGAGAGAGGAGGGTGGAGAGATGGGAGAGGTGGAGACAGGAGAGAGGAGGGTGGAGAGATGGGAGAGGTGGAGACAGGAGAGGAGAGGAGGGTGGAGAGATGGGAGAGGTGGAGACAGGAGAGAGGAGGGTGGAGAGACAGGAGAGTTGGAGATAGGGGGAAGGAGGGTGGAGAGATGGGAGAGGTGGAGACGGGAGAGAGGAGGGTAGGGAGAAGAGAGAGGAGAGGTGGAGACAGGAGAGGAGGTTGGAGAGGTGGAAACAGGGGAGAGGAGGGTAGGGAGAAGATAGAGGAGAGGTGGAGACAGGAGAGGAGAGGAGGGTGGAGAGATGGGAGAGGTGGAGACAGGAGAGAGGAGGGTGGAGAGACAGGAGAGTTGGAGACAGGAGAGAGGAGGGTGGAGAGATGGGAGAGGTGGAGACAGGAGAGAGGAGGGTGGAGAGACAGGAGAAATTGGAGATTGGGGGAAGGAGGGTGGAGAGATAGGAGAGGTGGAGACGGGAGAGAGGAGGGTGGAGAGATGGGAGAGGTGGAGACAGGAGAGAGGAGGGTGGAGAGATGGGAGAGGTGGAGACAGGAGAGGAGAGGAGGGTGGAGAGATGGGAGAGGTGGAGACAGGAGAGAGGAGGGTGGAGAGACAGGAGAGTTGGAGATAGGGGGAAGAGGGGGAGGGTGGGAGATGGGAGAGGTGGAGACGTGAGAGAGGAGGGTAGGGAGAAGAGAGAGAGGAGAGGTGGAGACAGGAGAGGAGGTTGGAGAGGTGGAAACAGGGGAGAGGAGGGTAGGGAGAAGATAGGGGAGAGGTGGAGACAGGAGAGGAGAGGAGGGTGGAGAGATGGGAGAGGTGGAGACAGGAGAGAGGAGGGTGGAGAGACAGGAGAGTTGGAGACAGGAGAGAGGAGGGTGGAGAGATGGGAGAGGTGGAGACAGGAGAGAGGAGGGTGGAGAGACAGGAGAGTTGGAGATAGGGGGAAGGAGGGTGGAGAGATAGGAGAGGTGGAGACGGGAGAGAGGAGGGTGGAGAGATGGGAGAGTTGGAGATAGGGGAGAGGAGGGTGGAGAGATGGGAGAGGTGGAGACGGGAGAGAGGAGGTTGGAGAGGTGGAAACAGGGAAGAGGAGAGTAGGGAGAAGAGAGAGGAGAGGTGGAGACAGGAGAGGAGGTTGGAGAGGTGGAAACAGGGGAGAGGAGGGTAGGGAGAAGAGAGAGGAGAGGTGGAGACAGGAGAGGAGGGTGGAGAGAGAGGAGAGGTGGAGACAGGAGAGGAGGGTGGAGAGGTGGAAACAGGGGAGAGGAGGGTAGGGAGAAGAGAGAGGAGAGGTGGAGACAGGAGAGGATGGTGGAGAGGTGGAAACAGGGGAGTGGAGCGTAGGGAGAAGAGAGAGGAGAGGTGGAGACAGGAGAGGAGGGTGGAGAGGTGTTAACAGGGGAGAGGAGGGTAGGGAGAAGAGAGAGGAGAGGTGGAGACAGGAGAGGAGGGTGGAGAGGTGGAAACAGGGGAGAGGAGGGTAGGGAGAAGAGAGAGGAGAGGTGGAGACAGGAGAGGAGAGTGGAGAGGTGGAAACAGGGGAGTGGAGCGTAGGGAGAAGAGAGAGGAGAGGTGGAGACAGGAGAGGAGGGTGGAGAGGTGTTAACAGGGGAGAGGAGGGTAGGGAGAAGAGAGAGGAGAGGTGGAGACAGGAGAGGAGGGTGGAGAGGTGGAAACAGGGGAGATGACGGTAGGGAGAAGAGAGAGGAGAGGTGGAGATGGGTGAGGAGGTTAGGGAGGAGAGAGAGGAGAGGTACTGCTGCATTCTGGGATGCATCCCAAATGACACCCTGTAACCTATGTAGTGCACTACTTTGTGCAGGGTCCATGGCTGAAATAGTGCACTACGTAGGGAATAGGGTCCTATCTAAAATAATGTACTATGGAGAGAATAGGTTGTCATTTGCAATGCAAGCAAGGTCTCTGTTCCCCACCACTGGGCTACTGGACTACTGGGCTACTGGGTTACTGGGCTACTGGACTTCTGGGCAACTGGGATACTGGACTACTGGCCCACTGGGCTCCTGGACTACTGGGCTACTGGGCTTCTGGGCTACTAGGCTCCTGTACTACTGGGCTCCTGGGCTCCTGGGCAACTGGGCAACTGGAATACTGGACTACTGGCCTACTAGGCTACTGTGTTACTGTGCTACTGGGCCCCTGGGTTACTGGGCTACTGGTCTCCTGGGCTACTGGGCTCCTGGCTTACTTGGCTACTGGTCTCCTGGGCTACTGGGCTCCTGGGCTACTGTGCTACTGGGCTGCTGTGCTCCTGGGCTACTGGGCTACTGAGCTCCAGGGCTACTGGGCTACTGGGCTCCTGGGCTACTGGGCTACTGGGCTCCTGGGCTACTGGGCTCCTGGGCTTCTGGGCTACTGAGCTACTGGGCTCCTTGGCTACTGGGCTCCTGGGCTACTGAGCTACTGGGCTCCAGGGCTCCTGGGCCCCTGGGCTACTGAGCTACAGGGCTCCTTGACTCATGGGCTCCTGGGCTCCTGGGCTCCTGGGCCCCTGGGCTACTGAGCTACTGGGCTACTGAGCTACTGGGCTCCTTGGCTCCTGGGCTACTGGGCCCCTGGGCTCCTGGGCTCCTGGACCCCTGGGTTCCTGAGCTACTGGGCTCCTGGTGTACTGGGCTACTGGGCTCCTGGGCAACTGAGCTATTGGGCTCCTGGGCTACTGGGCTACTGAGCTACTGGGCTACTGGGCTACTGGGCTACTTGGCAGTGGACAGGTCTGCAGACATCCATACACAGACATAAACACCAACTGAAGTAATGACACACTTTTTGCTAATGTGTTTCTAAAAGGGTTAGACTTGGGTTAGAGTAAGAGTAAGAGTTAGAGTTGGTTTAGAGTTAGAGTGTGATTGGAGTTGGATTAGAGTTAGAGTTGGGTTCGAGTTAAAGTTGGGTTAGAGTTAGAGTTGGTTTAGAGTTAGAGTTGGGTAGAAGTTGTGTTGGAGTTAGATTTATGTTGGAGTTGGGTTAGAGTTAGAGTTGGGTTAGATTTAGATTTAGGTTGGAGTTGGGTTAGAGTTAGAGTTGGTTTAGAGTTGTGTTGGACTTAGATTTGGGTTGGAGATGGGTTGGAGTTGGGTTAGAGTTAGAGTTAAAGTTGGGTTAGAGTTGGTTTAGAGTTAAAGTTGGGTTAGAGTTGGGTTAGAGTAAGAGTTGGGTTGGAGTTGGGTTAAGGTTAGAGTTGGGTTAGAGTTGGGTTAGAGTTAGAGGTTGGTTGGAGTTGGGTTAGCGTTAAAGTTGGGTTAGAGTTGGGTTAGAGTTAAAGGTGGGTTAGAGTTGGGTTAGAGTTAGAGTTAGAGTTGGGTTGGAGTTGGGTTAGATTTAAAGTTGGGTTAGAATTGGGTTAGAGTTAGAGTTGGGTTAGAGTTAAAGTTGGGTTACAGTTAGAGTTGGGTTGGAGGAGGAGTTGGGTTAAAGTTAGAGTTGGTTTAGAGTTAGAGTTGGGTTAGAGATAGAGTTGGGTTAGAGTTAGAGATGGGTTAGAGTTAGAGTTGGGTTGGAGTAAGAGTTGGGTTAGACTTGGGTTGGAGTTGGGTTAGAGTTAGAGTTTGGTTAGAGTTGTGTTGGAGTTAGATTTAGGTTGGAGTTGGGTTGGAGTTGGGTTAGAGTTAGAGTTGGGGTAGGGTTAGAGTTGTGTTGGAGTTAGATTTGGGTTGGAGTTGGGTTAGAGTTAGAGTTGGGTTGGATGAGATCAATATCCTTCTAGGATACCCCGGCCAGGTCGATTTGAAAGGCCTGCTCGCTGAAGTGTTTCAGGGAGCGTTTGACAGTGATGAGTGGGGGTCGTTTGACCACTGACCCATTACGGATGCAGGCAATGAGGCAGTGATCACTGAGATCTTGGTTGAAGACAGCAGAGGTCTATTGAGAGGGCAAGTTTGTTAGGATGATATCTTTGAGGGTGCCCGTGTTTAAGGCTTTGGGGATGTACCTGGTAGGTTCATTGATAATTTGTGTGAGATTGAGGGCATCAAGCTGAGGTTGTAGGATGGCTGGGGTGTTAAGCATGTTCCAGTTTAGGTCCCCTAGCAGCTCAAGCTCTGAAGATAGATGGGGGGCAATCAGTTCACATATGGTGTCCAGAGCACAGCTGGGGGCAGAGGGTTGTCTATAGCAGGTGGCAACGGTGAGAGACTTGTTTTTAGAGAGGTGGATTTTTAAAAGTATAAGTTCAAATTGTTTGGGTACAGACCTGGATAGTAGGACAGAACTCTGCAGGCTATCTTTGCAGTAGATTGCAACATCGCCCCCTTTGGCAGTTCCATCTTGTCTGAAAATGTTGTACTTTGGGATGAAAATTTCAGAATTTTTTGTGGTCTTCCTAAGCCAGGACTCAGACACAGCTAGAACATCTGGGTTGGCAGAGTGTGCTAAAGCAGTGAATATAATAAACTTAGGGAGGAGGCTTCTAATGT
>NC_088242.1:10483214-10538214 GCF_036934945.1 Oncorhynchus masou masou
GTATAGGGTGTCCAGGAACTTAGTAACACAGGATGTATAGGGTGTCCAGGACCTTAGTAACACAGGATGTATAGGGTGTCCAGGACCTTAGTAACACAGGATGTATAGGGTGTCCAGGACCTTAGTAACACAGGATGTATATGGTGTCCAGGACCTTAGTAACACAGGATGTATAGGGTGTCCAGGGCCTTAGTAACACAGGATGTATAGGGTGTCCAGGACCTTAGTAACACAGGATGTATAGGGTGTCCAGGACCTTCGCAACACAGGATGTATAGGGTGTCCAGGGCCTTAGTAACACAGGATGTATAGGGTGTCCAGGGCCTTAGTAACACAGGATGTATAGGGTGTCCAGGGCCTTAGTAACACAGGATTGTGAGGACTGGAGGCTTGTCTTGTCCAATATGCTGTTTACCAGCCTCATCTTATGGCATCCCACACAAACCCAGTTAATTCCCCAACATGCTTTTTACCAGCAGACAAATCTAACCGCCTGAGGTTGATGTTCGCTCCCCCGCTGAGATGTAGTTAGCATAATAAAAAAATCCCCAGAAAGATCTGTCAGTTTAAGCTCGAGATATCTGTTATTATGCATTGGATGGATCTGAATCTACCACATCCTCCTATGTCGCACTCCCGCATCGGAGGTGAGAGGTGACAGAGATAGAGTGTTTGTCAGACCTTCTCACAAAACCGTCCGGTTTGGCCTAACAGACTATTATGACCCCTCTATGGAAAGATGAGAGTCCCAAGAACACGAGCTCTGTTTGGCTTTACGAACCACACGAGTGTATTGAGACTCGTCTGAAGTCGGTTGGCCTATCTGCCAACTTCCGTCTGTAGCATCCAAACAGTTTGGGAGACACACAAATATGACTCCCTTGTGGAAAGATGAGACTCTCACAAACATGGACATTGTTCTCTAGGACACACACACAGTTGGAGAGGATCAGGTTGTGTTTCTGAATTCAGTGTTCAGTTTTCCCTCTCCTCTTCAGCTCAACTCTGACTGTGTGTATTTTGAGTTTCACTAAACCTGCTCATATTTCTCTTTCGTCTGCTGACTATGTCCCTCACTCTCCCTGATGCTTATCTTCTACTGTGTGTTTTCTCTCTCCTCTTTCCCTTTCTTTATTATTTCATCCCCTTTATTCTTACGGTTTCTCCCTCTCTCTCTCTCTCTCTCTCTCTTACTCTCTCTCTCTCTCTCTCTCTCTCTCCTCTCTCTCTCTCTCTCCTCTGTCACTTTCTCCCCCTCTCTGTCTCGCTGTCTCTCTCTCTCTCTTATTTCATCCCCCTCCCCCCCCCCTCTCCTCTCTCTCCTGTTCCTCTCCGTTGCTGGTGATCCCAGGGTTTTGGGTTTGTAACATTTGAAACGAGTGCCGATGCGGACCGTGCACGTGAGAAACTAAATGGTACAATCGTAGAGGGACGCAAAATAGAGGTGCCTTCTTTCCCCCTTCCTCCCTACCCCGTTCTCTCTCTCCCTCTGCCTGGCGATGCCTGCCTGCCATCCCCCTCTCTTCTCCTCCTCCACCATCCCTCTATCCCTCTGCCTGATGCACCTTGATCGCTGCATGCTGAATGCTGAACTCTGAGCCGTAAGTGTGTATGTATGTGTGTGTGTGTGTGAGTGTGTGCGAGTGCATGTGTTTTTATATCTCCTCTGCATGTGTGTGTGTGTGTGTGTGTGTGTGTGTGTGTGTGTGTGTGTGTGTGTGTGTGTGTGTGTGTGTGTGTGTGTGTGTGTGTGTGTGTGTGTGTGTGTGTGTGTGTTTAGGGGCATGTGTATCAGTTCAGATCAGAGAGTGTTTGATACTTAAGGAACAGAACACTCAGTTCCAGGTCTGATCCCAACAGACCTCAGCTTGATGTATGTGCCAGTTTGAAGTACTCACTCGTGCTTTTCTAAGTACATATACACACGAGCTCTTTCCGTCTCCGAATCACTTCTGTGCCCTGTCCGCAAATACATGTTTAAATTAACTCAATCACTGGATATCAAAGTGCTGCCAGCGTTGCTTTAAATCCCACTTGTTTATCCAAAAAAAACCCTCGCTTGTATCAGACATCTCAGGGCAGAAACATATAGATGTTTTTTTCCATCTCTCTCAGGGTGTTTTCACCATGACTGCCGTTCCTCCGTCCCCATTAAGGGGAAACCTAGTCAGTTACACAACCAAAGTGTCTTCCGCATTTAACCCCTCTGAATCAATCAGAGAGGTGCAGGAGTCATTTACCCCCTCTGAATCAGGGAGGTGGAGGAGTCATTTAACCCCTCTGAATGGAGAGGTGGAGGAGTCATTTACCCCCTCTGAATCAGAGAGGTGGAGGAGTCATTTAACCCCTCTGAATCAGAGAGGTGCTGGAGTCATTTACCCCCTCTGAATCAGAGAGGTGCAGTAGTCATTTAACCCCTCTGAATCAGGGAGGTGGAGGAGTCATTTAACCCCTCTGAATCAGAGAGGTGCAGGCGTCATTTAACCCCTCTGAAACAGAGAGGTGCAGGAGTCATTTAGCCCCTCTGAATCAGAGAGGTGCAAGAGTCATTTAACCCCTCTGAATCAATCAGAGGTGCAGGAGTCATTTACCCCCTCTGAAACAGAGAGGTGCAGTAGTCACTTAACCCCTCTGAATCAATCAGAGGTGCAGGAGTCATTTAACCCCTCTGAATCAGGGAGGTGCAGGAGTCATTTAACCCCTCTGAATCAGAGAGGTGCAGGCGTCATTTAACCCCTCTGAAACAGAGAGGTGCAGTAGTCACTTAACCCCTCTGAATCAATCAGAGGTGCAGTAGTCATTTAACCCAACCCATCTGAATCAGAGAGGTGCACGAGTCATTTAACAAAACCCCTCTAAATCAGAGAGTTGCATGGGGAGCAGTTGTTGTGGATTAACTGATTTGATCAAGGGTAGAACAGCACATTTATTCCCACTTTGCTGGCCCTGGGATTCAAACCAGCAACCTTGCAGTTATTGGCCCAACAGTCTTAACCACGAGGCTACCTGCAACCCCTATTGTTGAGGTAAAATACAGTTGAAGTTGGAAGTTTACATACACCTTAGTCAAATACGTTTAAACTTAGTTTTGAACAATTACTGACAATTAATCCTAGTAAAAAAAAACCTGTCTTTGGTCAGTTAGGATCACCACTTTCTTTGAAGAATGTGAAAAATGAGAATAATAGTAGAGAGAATGATTTATTTCAGCTTTTATTTATTTCATCACATTATAATACACTAAATTAGTATTTGGTAGCATTTCCTTTAAATTGTTTAACTTGGGTCAAACGCTCTAGGTAGCCTTCCACAAACTTCCTGACTGATGTCTTGAGATGTTCCTTCAATTTATCAACATAATTTTCCTACCTCATGATGCTATCTATTTTGTGAAGTTACCAGTCCCTCCTGCAGCAAAGCACCCACACAACATGATGCTGCCACCCCCATGCTTCACGGTTGGGATGGTGTTCTTCGGCTTGCAGGTCTCCCCATTTTTCCTCCAAACATAAAGATGGTCATTATGGCCAAACATTTATATATTTTTTTCATCAGACCAGAGGACATTTCTCCAAAAAGTACAATCTTTGTCCCCATGTGCAGTTACAAATTGTAGTCTGGCATTTTTATGGCGGTTTTGGAGCAGTGGCTTCTTCCTTGTTGAGCGGCCTTTCAGGTTATGTCGATTTCGGACTCGTTTTACTGTGAATATAGATACTTTTGTACCTGTTTCCTCCAGCATCTTCACAAAGTCCTTTGCTATTGTTCTGGTGTTGATTCGCACTTTTAGCACCAAAGTACGTTAATCAATCTCGAGGAGACAGAATGCGTCTCCTTCCTGAGTGACGGCTGCGTGGTACCATGGTGTTTATACTTGCATATTATTGTTTGAACAGATGAACGTGGTACCTGCAGTTGTTTCGAAATTGCTCCCAAGGATGAACCAGACTTATGGAGGTCTACAATTTATTTTCTGAGGTCTTGGCTGATTTCTTTTGATTTTCCCATGATGTCAAGCAAATAGGCACTGAAGTTGAAGATAGGCCTTGAAATACATCCACAGGTACTCCTCAAATTGACTCAAATTATGTCAATTAGCCTATCAGAAGCTTCTAAAGCCTTGACATCATTTTCTAGAATTTTCCAACCTGTTTAAAGGCACAGTCAACTTAGTGTATGTAAACTTCTGACCCACTGGGATTGTGAAACAGTGAATTATAATTGAAATAATCTGTCTGTAAACAATTGTAGGAAAAATTACTTGTGTCATGCACAAAGTAGATGTCCTAAACGACTTGCCAAATCGAATAGTTTGTTAACAAGAAATTTGTGGAGTGGTTGAAAAACGAGTTTTAATGACTCCAACCTAAGTGTACGTAAACTTCCGACTTCAACTGTATGTAAATATATAAATAATACCTGGGCCCATACATCACATCAGACACAGGCTAGTCTAGCGTTAGCGTAGCCTCAAGGTCTGACCTGCTGGTCTATTGGATATGAAAGCCATTAGCTCTAATTAGCGGCCAAGGGAAATGCTAACACAGTGGGTTAGGAAAACATACTAAACTCAACTCGACGCTGCCAGGGGCTGGTTGATACGGAGAGCTGTTTTTTACTTCAGCAACCTCAGAGGGAGAGATTATTTTTTATTTTTTTATAACTTGAACATTTCTGTTTAGAGTGAGAGGCCCTAAGCGATTGATAGAGATGTTTGTAGGAAATGGATTCTGGCTCATTAGGTTTACAAGAACAAGGTGGTTCCCTTCAGCAAGGTGGTTTGAACGTTGCTTTCTGTTCATCTGATTGCTGGTGATATACAGTGCCTTCACAAAGTACTCAGTTGTTCCACTTCTTGGTGCGTTACCAGGTGGGATTCAAATTGATTTAAAGGTCTTTTTTTTGTCAATGATCTACAGAAAATATTCCAATGTAAAAGTGTTCAACCCCCCCAGAGTCAATACATGTTCGAATCCCCTTTGGCAGCGATTATGGCTGTGAGTCTCTAAGAGCTTTCAACACCTTGATTGTATAATATGTGTACATTATTCTTTATAAAATTCTTCAAGCTCTGTCAAGTTGGTTGTTGGGCAGCTATTTACAAATCTTGCCATCGATTTTCAAGCTGGTTTAAGTCAAAATTGTAACTAGGCCACTCAGGGATATTCAATGTCATCTTGATAAGCAACTCCAGTGTAGATTTGCTGAAAGGTGAACTCATCTCCCAGTGTCTGTTAGAAAGCAGACTGAACCAGGTTTCTAATAGGATTTTGCTTGTGCTCAGCTCTATTCCGTTCCTTATTATCCTAAAAAAACTTTGATAGTCCTTGCCGATGACAAGCATACCCAAACATGATGCAGCCACCACCATGCTTGAAAATATGAAGAATGGTACTGTTCTGTTGTATTTGCCCCAAACACAACGCTTTGTATTCAGGACATTAAGTCAATCTCTTTGACACATTTTTTGCAGTTTTCGTTAGTGCATTATTGCAAAGAGGAAGCATGTTTTGGAATATGTTTATTCTATACAGGCTTCTTTCTTTTCACTATCTCATTTAGGCTTGTATTGTGGAGTAACTACAATGTTGTTGATCCTCAGTTTTCTCCCATCACAGCCATTCATCTCTGTAACTGTTTTCAAGTCTCCATTGACCTCATGGTGAAATCCCTGAGCGGTTTCCTTCCTCTCCGGCAACTGAGTTAGGAAGGACGCCTGTATCTTTGTAGTGACTGGGTGTATTGATACACCATCCAAATTGTAATTAATAACTTCACCAGGCTCAAAGGGATATTCAATGTCTGCTTTGTTTTATTTTACCCATCTACCAATAGGTGCCCCTCTTTGCGAGGCATTGGAAAACCTCCCTCGTCTTTTGTTTGAACCTGTGTTTGTAATTCACTGCTCGACTAAGGGATAATTGTATATGTGGGGCACGGAGATTAGGTAGTCGAAAAAAAATTCTACTTTGACATTATTGTCACGGCTTTCATCTGTAGAAGGAGGAGTGGACCAAAATGCAGCGTGGTTGTTATTCATTGTACTTTAATAAAGAAAACTGTACACAAATAAACTAACAAAACAACAAACGTGCGAAAACCTAAAACAGTCCTATCTGGTGCAAAACACAGAGACAGGAACAATCACCCACAAACACACAATGAAACCCAGGCTACCTAAATATGGTTCCCAATCAGAGACAATGACTAACACCTGCCTCTGATTGAGAACCATATCAGGCCAGACATAGAAATAGACAAACAAGACATCCAACATAGAATGTCCACTCAGATCACACCCTGACCAGCCAAAACATAGACACATACAAAGCAAACTATGGTCAGGGTGTGACAATTATGAGATATTGTGTGTAGGTCAGTGACAAAGAATCTCAATATAACCATTTAATATTCAGGCTGTTACACACAAAATGTGGGAAAAACAAGTGTGAAGGAACTGTATTTCTGAAGGCACTGTATTAATCTGTATTGTTATGTTATTAGGCTTGTTTTGCTATAACTACAGTATAACTATATAACAAAAATGAAGATCCAATATGCAGTTTAGCCTCACTGACTGACTAAAGTGTAATCTCTCTCTGTGTGTGTGTGTGTGTGTGTGTGTGTGTGTGTGTGTGTGTGTGTGTGTGTGTGTGTGTGTGTGTGTGTGTGTGTGTGTGTGTGTGTGTGTGTGTGTGTGTGTGTGTGTGTGCGTGTGCGGGTGTGCGTGTGTGTGTGTGTGTGTGTGTGTGTGTGTGTGTGTGTATGCATTTGTGTGTTCTCTCTAACTGTCTAAACTCTATCTGAACACAGGTTAACAACGCAACAGCAAGAGTTATGACAAACAAAAAGGTGGCAAACCCATACACGAATGGTAAGAGCTCCCCTTATCCTCCTCCCTGCTCCCTCCTCTTCCTTATCCTCCTCCCTCCTTCCTGTTCCCTCCTCTTCCTTATCCTCCTCCCAGACAGACAGACAGACAGACAGACAGACAGACAGACAGACAGACAAACCCATACACGAATGGTAAGAGCTCCCCTTATCCTCCTCCCTCCTCTTCTCCTTTTCTCTCTTTCATTCTTCCTCTCTGGAGTGATCTCTCTGCTCTCATATTGTTCCCTCTTCTTTCTTTACCTCCTCCCGTCTCCCTCCTCTTTCTTCACCTCCTCCCTACTCCCTCTTTCTTCACCTCCTCCCTACTCCCTCCTCTTTCTTCACCTCCTCCCTACTCCCTCCTCTTCCTTCACCTCCTCCTTCTCCCTTCTCTTTCTTCACCTCCTCCCTACTCCCTCCTCTTCATTCACCTCCTCCCTACTCCCTCCTCTTCCTTCACCTCCTTCCTGCTCCCTCCTACCCACTTCTTCTTTTTGACAGACCGGACAGACCGGACAGACAGACAGACAGACAGACAGACAGACAGACAGACAGACAGACAGTATATTTGCTGTATTAACTGATGAAATCAGACGATGCGATATGTATTCAGTGACCCAGACTCTAACCCTATGTTGACTGAACCATAACCAGCTACTCAAGGTTATTTTCTACTTGCTTGGTTTTGGTATTTTATTTGTATTTTATTTGAATTCCACAGTACGTTATTCATTTGAAATCATTGCTTGAGAGTTTTTGGAAACTGCCTATTCCATCTGGCCTTTCCCATGGTTTTCCCATGGTTAGGAGATGAAACAACCTCAGAAACGAGTGTTCCTCAAGGGTTCTTCGGGAATGGTAATGATTTCATGCGGAACCATAAGGACTCAAATAACCCTTTGAAAACTTCAATGGTTCTTTAACAGCTTACAAAAAAAAGTGTTTTTCTTCATTTAGTGATAATTAAAATATTTTCGGTGGCGGCTCATTAGAATATTTTAGGGAGTGGTTTACGCACAGATATTTTTGGTGTAACCATTAGTCTCCTTCCAGTCCATGTGATCTGTTGTGTTTCGACTACAGCCAATGATGTGTCTTGTGAAAGACTTGAACATATCCTTGTGTTAATTGAGAATGGCTGATTTTAAATCAGTGGTTCGTATTTCTCTCAGCCATGACAGGGCTAACACACCTGATTCACCGTGTCAATTAACACAATAATAACACATTTTTTTTGCAATTTTAACAAAACAATATTTCACACCACAATAAAATAAAATAAAAAACCCTCTACGGTTCTTTCAAAGCATCTACAAATAACCTTTGATTGAGGAACCGTTCCACATAAAGAACAATAGGGTTGGATACATAGCAGGACCCTTCTTTGTTGCTATATAGAACATTTTTATTAATGGTTCTTTAAAGACCATTACGAAAGCTATTTTATAGTGCCATAAAGCTTATATTTAGAACCGTATGAGCATGGTTCTTTATAGAACCTTCAAAAAAAGGTTCCTTATAGCCCCCTAAAAGGAACCCTTATTTGGCCCTATATAGAATAGTTGCTGTTTTTTGTCTGTACAGGGATCATCTCTTAACATAATAAGTGTAAAGACGGACAGGGGAATTGGTTCGAACATAAGGAGTGAAGGGAGGAGATGGAGAGTGTTGAGAGGACGGTAGGAGAAGGTGGAGGGGAAGGGGGAGGAAAGTGCATTTGGTGGAGAGGAGAGTGAATGGGTGAGTGGAAGGAGGGAAAAAACCAAGGGCTCAATTTGAAAGGGCTTCAGGGTTTGTCTCTGTCTCTGTCTCTCTCTCTCTCTGACACACATTCATGTTGATGGAAGAGAGAGATAAATCCAGAGAGAGAGACGAGAAAAGAGAGAGAGACACACATGGAGAGGGAGAAGTGAGAGAGAGAGAGATAAATGGAGAGAGAGGGAGACACAGATGGAGAGTGAGAAGTGAGAGAGAGAGAGAGAGAGAGAGAAAGGGAGAGAGAGGGAGAAGAGAAAAGAGAGAGAGAGACACATGGAGAGGGAGAAGTGAGAGAGAGAGAAATGGAGAGAGAGGGAGACACACATTGAGAGGGAGACGTGAGAGAGAGAGAGAGAAATGGAGAGAGATGGAGAAGAGAAAAGAGAGAGAGACAGACATGGAGAGGGAGAAGTGACAGAGAGAGAAATGGAGAGAAAGGGAGAAAAGAAAAGAGAGAGACACACATGGAGAGGGAGAAGTGAGAGAGAGAGAGAGAGACATGGAGAGAGAGGGAGAAGAGAAAGAGAGATACATGGAGAGAGAAGAGGCCAGTAATGAATTGGCCAGACATGTCAACACTCCTCTCTTCCTCCCTCCATCAGAGTAGGGTTAGAGCAGTGCAGACAGACAGAATGAGACCTGACTCTCCTTCCGTCACTGAACCACACTACCACACTATCAAACAACCACACCATCACACCACCACACTACCACACCACCACACCACCAAACTACCATAAAAGCACACTTCCACACTACCACACCACCACACCATCAAACTACCACACTACCACACCACCACACCACCACACCACCACACCATCAAACTACCACACCACCACACTACCACACTACCACACCGCCACACCACCACACCACCACCACACAACCACACCACCACACTACCACACCACCACACCACCACACCATCAAACTACCACACCACCACACCACCACACCATTAAACTACCACACCACCACACCACCACACTACCACACCACCACACTACCACACTACCACACCACCACACTACTCCACCACCACACAACCACACCACTACACCATCAAACTACTACACCACCACACCATCAAACTACCACACCACCACACCACCACACTACCACACCGCCACACACTCAAACTACCACACCACCACACAACAACACCACCACACTACCACACCACCACACCATCAAACTACCACACCACCACACCACCACACCATCAAACTACCACACCACCACACCAACACACTAACACAAACTACCACACCACCACACTACCACACCACCACACTATCAAAATACCACACCATCACACTACCACAATACCACACCACCACACCACCACACTACCACACCACCACACTACCACACCACCACACTACCACACCACCACACTACCAAACTACAACACCACCACACTACCACACTTCCACACTACCACACCATCAAACTACCACACCACCACACCATCAAACTACCACACCACCACACTACTACATCACCACACCACGACACTACCACGCCACCACACCAATACACAATCAAACTACCACACCACCACACCACCACACTACCACACCACCACACTACCACACTACTACACCACCACACCATCAAACTACCACACCACCACACCACCACACTACCACAAACTACCACACCAACACACCACCACACAACCACACTACCACACCATCAAACTACCACACCACCACACTACTACATCACCACACCACCACACTACCACACCACCACACCAATACACAATCAAACTACCACACCACCACACCACCACACCACCACACTACCACACCACCACACTACCACACTACCACACCACCACACCATCAAACTACCACACCACCACACCACCACACTACTACACAAACACCATCACCACACACCACCACACTACCACACTACCACACCATCAAAACCACACCACCACACACCACACTACTACACCACCACACCATCAAACACTACCACACCACCACACCACCACACCATCAAACTACCACACCACCACACCACCACACTACCACACCACCACACCACCACACTACCACACCACCACACACTACAACTACCACACCACCAAACCACCACACTACTACACCACCACACCACCACACTACCACACCACCATCACTACCACACTACCACACCATCACACAACCACACCACCACACCACCACACTACCACACCACCACACCATCACCAACACCACCACACCACCACACCACCACACCATCAAACGACTACCACACCACCACACCATCAAACTACCACACCACCACACCACCACATCACCACACCACCACACTACCACACCACCACACCACCACACTACTACACCACCACCAACACCACCACACCATCAAACTACCACACCACCACACTACCACACTACTGACCACCACCACACCATCAAACTACCACACCTACCACACCACCACACTACCACAAACTACCACACCATCAAACACACCACCACACAACCACACTACCACACCATCAAACTACCACACCACCACACTACTACACCACCACACTACCACACCACCACACCACCACACCATCAAACCACCACACCACCACACCACCACACCACCACACCATCAAACTACCACACCACCACACCACCACACTACCACACACACACACCACTACACACCACCACACCATCAAACTACCACACCACCACACCACCACACTACCACACCACTACCACACTACCACACCACCACACCATCAAACTACCACCACACCACCACACCACCACACCATCAAACTAACACACCATCAAAACATCAAACTACCACACCACCACACCATCAAACTACCACACCACCACACCATCAAACTACCACACCACCACACTACCACACTACCTCACCGCCACACCACCACACCATCAAACTACCACACCACCACCACACAACCACACCACCACACTACCACACCATCAAACTACCACACCACCACACCACCACACCATCAAACTACCACACCACCACACCACCACACTACCACACCACCACACTACCACACTACCACACCACCACACTACTCCACCACCACACAACCACACCACTACACCATCAAACTACTACACCACCACACCATCAAACTACCACACCACCCACCACCACACTACCACACCACCACACCATCAAACTACCACACCACCACACAACAACACCACCACACTACCACACCACCACACCATCAAACTACCACACCACCACACCACCACACCATCAAACTACCACACCACCACACCAACACACTAACACAAACTACCACACCACCACACTACCACACCACCACACTATCAAAATACCACACCATCACACTACCACAATACCACACCACCACACCACCACACTACCACACCACCACACTACCACACCACCACACTACCAAACTACAACACCACCACACTACCACACTTCCACACTACCACACCATCAAACTACCACACCACCACACCATCAAACTACCACACCACCACACTACTACATCACCACACCACCACACTACCACACCACCACACCAATACACAATCAAACTACCACACCACCACACCACCACACTACCACACCACCACACTACCACACTACTACACCACCACACCATCAAACTACCACACCACCACACCACCACACTACCACAAACTACCACACCAACACACCACCACACAACCACACTACCACACCATCAAACTACCACACCACCACACTACTACATAACCACACCACCACACTACCACACCACCACACCATCAAACTACCACACCACCACACCACCACACCACCACACTACCACACCACCACACCACCACACTACCACACCACCACACTACTACAACACCACACCACCACACTACCACACTACACCACCACACCATCAAACTACCACACCACCACACTACCACACTACCACACCACAAACTACCACACCACCACACTACCACACTACCACACCACCACACCATCAAACTACCACCACACCACCACACCACCACACCATCAAACTAACACACCACCACACCATCAAACTACCACACCACCACACTACTACATCACCACACCACCACACTACCACACCACCACACCACCACACTACCACACCACCACCACACCATCAAACTACCACACCACCACACTACCACCACACCACCACACCATCAAACTACCACACCACCACACCACCACACAACCACACTACCACACCATCAAACTACCACACCACCACACTACTACACCACCACTACCACACCACACACCACCACACCATCAAACGACCACACCACCACACCACCACACCATCAAACTACCACACCACCACACCACCACACTACCACACTACCACACTATCACACTACCACACCACCACACTACTACACCACCACACCACCACACCATCAAACTAAAACACCATCGCACCAACAAACTACCACACCACCACACCATCAAACTACCACACCATCAAACTACCACACCACCACACGACCACACCACCACACCACCAAACTACCACACCACCACACTACCAAACTACCACACCATCACACTACCACACTTCCACACTACCACACCATCAAACTACCACACCACCACACCACCACACCATCAAACTACCACACCACCACACCATCAAACTACCACACCACCACACCACCACACCATCAAGCTACCACACCACTACACCATCAAACTACCACACCATCAATCTACCACACCACCACACCATTAAACTACCACACCACCACAACACCACACTACCACACCACCACACCATCAAAATACCACACCACCACACCACCACACAACCACACCACCACACTACCACACTACTACACCACCACACCATCAAACTACCACACCACCACACCACCACACTACCACCACAAACTACCCACCACCAAATTACCACACTACCACACCACCACACCATCAAACTACCACCACACCACCACACCACCACACCATCAAACTAACACACCATCAAAACATCAAACTACCACACCACCACACCATCAAACTACCACACCACCACACCATCAAACTACCACACCACCACACTACTACATCACCACACCACCACACTACCACACCACCACACCACCACACTACCACACCACCACACCACCACACCATCAAACTACCACACCACCACACTACCACACTACCACACCACCACACCATCAAACTACCACACCACCACACCACCACACTACCACAAACTACCACACCACCACACCACCACACTTCCACACTACCACACCATCAAACTACCACACCACCACACTACTACACCACCACACTACCACACCACCACACCACCACACCATCAAACTACCACACCACCACACCATCAAACTACCACACCACCACACCATCAAACTACCACACCACCACACTACTACACCACCAAACCACCACACTACTACACCACCACACTACCACACCACCATACCACCACACCATCAAACACCACACCACCACTCCACCACACCACCACACCATCAAACTACCACACCACCACACTACCACACCATCAAACTACCACACCACCACACTACCACACCACCACACTACCACACCACCACACCACCACACCATCAAACTACCACACCACCACACCACCACACTACCACACTACCACACTACCACACCACCACACTACTACACCACCACGCCACCACACCATCAAACTAAAACACCATCGCACCAACAAACTACCACACCACCACACCATCAAACTACCACACCAACACACGACACTACCACAAACTACCACACCAAAACACTACCACACCACCACACCACCAAACTACCACACCACCACACTACCAAACTACCACACCATCACACACACCACACGTCCACACTACCACACCACTACACTACAACACCATCAAACTACAACACCACCACACCACCACACCAACAAACTACCACACCACCACACCATCAAACTACCACACCACCACACCACCACACTACCACACCACCACACCATCAAACTACCACACCACCACACTACCACACTACCACACCACCACACCGCCACACTACCACACCACCACACTACCACACCACCACACTACCAAACTACAACACCACACTACCACACCACCACACTACCACACTACAACACCACCACACTACTACACCACCATACCACCACACCATCAAACGACCACACCACCACTCCACCACACCACCACACCATCAAACTACCACACCACCACACTACCACACCACCACACTACCACACCACCACACCACCACACCATCAAACTACCACACCACCACACTACCACACTACCACACTACCACACCACCACACTACTACACCACCACGCCACCACACCATCAAACTAAAACACCATCGCACCAACAAACTACCACACCACCACACCATCAAACTACCACACCACAACACCATCAAACTACCACACCACCACACAACCACACCACCACACTACCACACCATCAAACTACCACACCACCACACCACCACACTACCACACCACCACACTACCACACCAACACACCACACTACCACAAACTACCACACCAAAACACTACCAAACACCACCACCACCACCACACTACCACACCATCAAACTACCACACCACACACGACACTACCACAAACTAACACACCAAAACACTACCACACCACCACACCACCAAACTACCACACCATCACACTACCACACGTCCACACTACCACACCATCAAACTACACACACCACACTACAACACCATCAAACTACAACACCACCACACCACCACACCATCAAACTACCACACCACCACACCATCACACTACCACACCACCACACCACCACACTACCACACCACCACACCATCAAACTACCACCACCACCACACACCACACTACCACACCACCACACACCACACCACCACACTACCACACCACCACACTACCAAACTACAACACCACACCACCACACCACCACTACCACACTACCACACCACCACACTACTACACCACCACACTACCACACCACCACACCATCAAACTACTACACCACCACACCATCAAACTACCACACCACCACACCACCACACCATCAAACTACCACACCACTACACCATCAAACACCACACCATCAACTACCACACCACCACACCATTAAACTACCACACTACCACAACACCCACACTACACACCACCACACTACCAAACTACCACACCACCACACTACCACACCATCACACTACCACGCCACCACACTACCACACACCACCACACCATCAAACTACCACACCACCACACTACCACACCACCACACCATCAAACTACCACACCACCACACTACCACACTACCACACCACCACACCGCCACACTACCACACCACCACACTACCACACCACCACACACCAAACTACAACAACACACTACCACACCACCACACTACCACACTACCACACCACCACACACTACACCACCACACTACCACACCACCACACCATCAAACTACCACACCACCACACCACCACACCATCAAGCTACCACACCACTACACCATCAAACTACTACACCACCACACTACCACACTACCACACCACACTACCACACCACCACACCACCACACTACCACACCACCACACACCACTACAACACCACACTACCACACCACCACACTACCACACTACCACACCACCACACCATCACTCAACACTACCACACCACCACACCATCAACTACACACCACTACACCATCAAACTACCACACCATCAATCTACCACACCACCACACCACCAAACTACCACACCACCACAACACCACACTACCACACCACCACACCATCAAACTACCACACCATCAAACTACTCACCACACCACCACACCACACACACACCACCACACCACCACACCATCAAACTACTACACCACCACACCATCAAACTACCACACCACCACACCACCACACCATCAAGCTACCACACCACCACACCACACTACCACACCATCAAACTACCACACCACCACACTACCACACTACCACATCACCACCATCAAACTACCACCACACCACCAACACTACCACCACCACACATCAAACTAACACACCATCAAAACATCACACTACCACACCACCACACCATCAAACTACCACACCACCACACCATCAAACTACCACACCACCACACTACTACATCACCACACTACCACACCACCACACCATCAAACTACCACACCACCACCACACCATCAAACTACCACACCACCACACCTACCACAAACTACCACACCACCACACCACCACACACCACACTACCACACCATCAAACTACCTCACCACCCACCTACACCACCACACTACCACACCACCACACCCACCATCAAACTACCACCACCACACCATCAAACTACCACACCACCACACCATCACTACCACACCACAACACCACTACACCACCAAACCACCACACTACTACACCACCACACAATCACATCAAAACACACCTACCACACCACCACACCATCAAACTACCACACCACCACACCATCAAACTACCACACCACCACACTACTACATCACCACACTACCACACTACCACACCACCACACCATCAAACTACCACACCACCACACCACCACACCATCAAACTACCACACCACCACACTACCACACTACTACACCACCACACCATCAAACTACCACCACCACACCACTACACACCACAAACTACCACACCACCACACCACACACACCACACTACCACACCATCAAACTACCACACCACCACACTACTACACCACCACACTACCACACCACACACCACCACACCATCAAACTACCACACCACCACACCATCAAACTACCACACCACCACACCACCACACTACCACACCACAACACCACTACACACCAAACCACCACACTACTACACCACCACACTACCACACCACCACACCACCACACCATCAAACGACCACAACACCACTCCACCACACCACCACACCATCAAACTACAACACCACCACACTATCACACCACCACACCACCACACCATCAAACTACCACACCACCACACCACCACACTACCACACTTACCACACTACCACACCACCACACTACTACACCACCACACCACCACACCATCAGACTAAAACACCACGCACCACCAAACACCACACCACCACACCATCAAACTACCACACCATCACACTACCACAATACACCACACACCACCACACCACCACACTACCACACCACCACACTACCACACCACCACACTACCAAACTACCACACCACCACACTGCCACACCATCAAAATACCACCACCACACACCACACACCATACCCACTACCACCACACCACCACACTACTACACCACCACACAATCAAACTAACCACCATCAAAACACACACTACCACACCACCACACCATCAAACTACCACACCACCACACCATCAAACTACCACACCACCACACTACTACATCACCACACCACCACACCACCACACTACCACACCACCACACCATCAAACTACCACACCACCACACCACCACACCATCAAACTACCACACCACCACACTACCACACTACTACACCACCACACCATCAAACTACCGCACCACCACACCACCACACTACCACACTACCACACCACCACACCACCACACAACCACACTACCACACCATCAAACTACCTCACCACCACACTACTACACCACCACACCACCACACCACAACACCACCACACCATCAAACTACCACACCACCACACCATCAAACTACCACACCACCACACCATCAAACTACCACACCACAACACCAAACTACCACACCACCACACTACTACACCACCACACTACCACACCACCACACCACCACGCCATCAAACTACTCCACCACACCACCACACCATCAAACACACCACCACAATACCACACCACCACACTATCCACACCACACCACCACACCATCAAACTACCGCACCACCACACCACTACACACCACAAACTACCACACCACCACACCACCACCACACTACCACACCATCAAACTACCTCACCACCACTACTACACCACCACACTACCACACCACAACACCACCACACCATCAAACTACCACACCACCACACCATCAAACTACCACACCACCACACCATCAAACTACCACACCACAACACCACACACCACCAAACCACCACACTACACACCACCACACAATCAAACTAACACACCATCAAAACATCACACTACCACACCACCACACCATCAAACTACCACACCACCACACCATCAAACTACCACACCACCACACTACTACATCACCACACTACCACACTACCACACCACCACACCATCAAACTACCACACCACCACACCACCACACCATCAAACTACCACACCACCACACTACCACACTACTACACCACCACACCATCAAACTACCGCACCACCACACCACTACACTACCACAAACTACCACACCACCACACCACCACACAACCACACTACCACACCATCAAACTACCTCACCACAACACTACCACACCACAACACCACCACACCATCAAACTACCACACCACCACACCATCAAACTACCACACCAACACACCATCAAACTACCACACCACCACCACTACACCACCACACCACCACACTACTACACCACCACACTACCACACCACCACACCACCACACTCAAACGACCACACACCACTCCACCACACCACCACACCATCAAACTACCACACCACCACACTATCACACCACCACACCACCACACCATCAAACTACCACACCACCACACCACCACACCACACACACCCACCACCACACCATCAAACTAAAACACACGCACCATCAAACTACACACCACCACACCATCAAACTACCACACCATCAAACTACTACAATACCACACCACACACCACACCACCACACCACCACACTACCACACCACCACACTACCACACCACCACACTCAAACTACCACACCACCACACACCATCAAAACACGCCACACACACCACCACACCATACCATCAAACTACCACCACACCACCACACTACTACACCACCACACAATCAAACTAACACACCATCAAAACTACCACACCACCACACCATCAAACTACCACACCACCACACCATCAAACTACCACACCACCACTACTACATCACCACACCACCACAACACTACCACACCACCACACCATCAAACTACCACACCACCACACCACCACACCATCAAACTACCACCACCACACTACCACACTACTACACCACCACCATCAAACTACACCACCACACCACTACACTACCACAAACTACCACACCACCACACCATCAAACTACCACACCACCACACCACCACACCATCAAACTACCACACCACCACACCATCAAACTACCACACCACCACACCACCACACCATCAAGCTACCACACCACTACACCATCAAACTACCACACCATCAATCTACCACACCACCACACCATTAAACTACCACACCACCACAACACCACACTACCACACCACCACACCATCAAAATACCACACCACCACACCACCACACTACCACACCACCACACTACCACACTACTACACCACCACACCATCAAACTACCACACCACCACACTACCACACTACCACACCATCAAACTACACACACCACCACACTACCACACACACCACCACACCATCAAACTACCACCACACCACCACACCACCACACCATCAAACTAACACACCATCAAAACATCAAACTACCACACCACCACACCATCAAACTACCACACCACCACACCATCAAACTACCACACCACCACACTACTACATCACCACACCACCACACTACCACACCACCACACCACCACACTACCACACCACCACCACCACACCATCAAACTACCACACCACCACACTACCACACTACTGCACCACCACACCATCAAACTACCACACCACCACACCACCACACTACCACAAACTACCACACCACCACACCACCACACCACCACACTTCCACACTACCACACCATCAAACTACCACCACCACACTACTACACCACCACACTACCACACCACCACACCGCCACACCATCAAACTACCACACCACCACACCATCAAACTACCACACCCCCACACCATCAAACTACCACACCACCACACTACTACACCACCACCACCACACTACTACACCACCACACTACCACACCACCACCACCACACCATCAAACTACCACACCACCACTCCACCACACCACACACCATCAAACTACCACACCACCACACACCACACCATCAAACTACCACACCACCACACTACCACACCACCACACTACCACACCACCACACCACCACACCATCAAACTACCACACCACCACACCACCACACTACCACACACACACTACCACACCACCACTACTACACCACCACGCCACCACACCATCAAACTAAAACACCACCACCAACAAACTACCACACCACCACACCATCAAACTACCACACCAACACACGACACTACCACAAACTACCACACCAAAACACTACCACACCACCACACCACCAAACTACCACACCACCACACTACCAAACTACCACACATCACACTACCACACACCACACAAACTACCACACCACTACACTACAACACCATCAAACTACAACACCACCACACCACCACACCAACAAACTACCACACCACCACACCATCAAACTACCACACCACCACACTAACACACCACCACACCATCAAACTACCACACCACCACACTACCACACTACCACACCACCACACCGCCACACTACCACACCACCACACTACCACACCACCACACTACCACAACACCACACTACCACACCACCACACTACCACACTACAACACCACCACACTACTACACCACCATACCACCACACCATCAAACGACCACACCACCACTCCACCACACCACCACACCATCAAACTACCACACCACCACACTACCACACCACCACACTACCACACCACCACACCACCACACCATCAAACTACCACACCACCACACTACCACACTACCACCACCACACTACTACACCACCACGCCACCACACCATCAAACTAAAACACCATCGCACCAACAAACTACCACACCACCACACC
Source organism: Oncorhynchus masou masou (assembly GCF_036934945.1). NCBI lineage: Eukaryota > Metazoa > Chordata > Actinopteri > Salmoniformes > Salmonidae > Oncorhynchus > Oncorhynchus masou. Next base: position 10,505,013 of record NC_088242.1, read on the forward strand.
ATCAAACTACCACACCACAACACCATCAAACTACCACACCACCACACGACCACACCACCACTACCACACCATCAAACTACCACACCACCACACCACCACACTACCACACCACCACACTACCACACTACTACACCACCACACCATCAAACTACCACACCACCACACTACCAAACTACCACCACATCACCACACTACCACACCATCAAACACCACACCACACGACACTTCCACAAACACCCACCAAAACACTACCACACCACCACACCACCAAACTACCACACCATCACACTACCACACGTCCACACTACCACACCATCAAACTACCACACCACCACACTACAACACCATCAAACTACAACACCACCACACCACCACACCATCAAACTACCACACCACCACACCATCAAACTACCACACCACCACACCACCACACTACCACACCACCACACCATCAAACTACCACACCACCACACTACCACACTACCACACCACCACACCACCACACACCACCACACTACCACACCACCACACTACCAAACTACCACCACACTACCACACCATCACACTACCACACTACCACACCACCACTACTACACCACCACACTACCACACCACCACACCATCAAACTACTACACCACCACACCATCAAACTACCACACCACCACACCACCACACCATCACACCACACCACACACCATCAAACTACCACACCATCAATCTACCACACCACCACACCATTAAACTACCACACCACCACACCACCACACTACCACACCACTACACCATCAAACTACCACCATCAATCACCACACCACCACACCATTAAACTACCATACTACCACCACCACACTACCACACCACCACACTACCAAACTACCACACCACCACACTACCACAACATCAAACTACCACGCCACCACACTACCACACTACCACCACACCATCAAACTACCACACCACCACACTACCACACCACCACACCATCAAACTACCACACCACCACACTACCACACTACCACACCACCACCGCCACACTACCACACCACCACACTACCACACCACCACATACCAAACTACAACAACAACACTACCACACCACCACACTACCACACTACCACACACCATCACTACTACACCACCACACTACCACACCACCAAACCATCAAACTACTACACCACCACACCATCAAACTACCACACCACCACACCACCACACCATCAAGCTACCACACCACTACACCATCAAACTACTACACCACCACACTACCACACTACCACACCACCACACCGCCACACTACCACACCACCACACTACACACCACCACACTACCAAACACAACACCACACTACCACACCACCACACTACCACACTACCACACCACCACACCATCAAACTACTACACCACCACACCACCACACCATCAAACTACTACACCACCACACCATCAAACTACCACACCATCAATCTACCACACCACCACACCATTAAACTACCACACCACCACAACACCACACTACCACACCACCACACCATCAAACTACCACACCATCAAACTACTACAATACCACACCACCACACCACCACAACACCACACTACCACACCACCACACCATCAAACTACTACACCACCACACCATCAAACTACCACACCACCACACCACACCATCAAGCTACCACACCACTACACCACCACACTACCACACCATCAAACTACCACGCCACCACACTACCACACTACCACACCACCATACCATCAAACTACCACCACACCACCACACTACTACACCACCACACAATCAAACTAACACACCATCAAAACATCACACTACCACACCACCACACCATCAAACTACCACACCACCACACCATCAAACTACCACACCACCACACTACTACATCACCACACTACCACACCACCACACCATCAAACTACCACACCACCACACCACCACACCATCAAACTACCACACCACCACACTACCACACTACTACACCACCACACCATCAAACTACCGCACCACCACACCACTACACTACCACAAACTACCACACCACCACACCACCACACAACCACACTACCACACCATCAAACTACCTCACCACCACACTACTACACCACCACACTACCACACCACAACACCACCACACCATCAAACTACCACACCACCACACCATCAAACTACCACACCACCACACCATCAAACTACCACACCACAACACCACTACACCACCAAACCACCACACTACTACACCACCACACTACCACACCACCACACCACCACGCCATCAAACGACCACAACACCACTCCACCACACCACCACACCATCAAACTACAACACCACCACACTATCACACCACCACACCACCACACCATCAAACTACCACACCACCACACCACCACACTACCACACTTCCACACTACCACACCACCACACTACTACACCACCACACCACCACACCATCAAACTAAAACACAATCGCACCATCAAACTACCACACCACCACACCATCAAACTACCACACCATCAAACTACTACAATACCACACCACCACACCACCACACCACCACACTACCACACCACCACACTACCACACCACCACACTACCAAACTACCACACCACCACACTGCCACACCATCAAAATACCACGCCACCACACTACCACACTACCATACCATCAAACTACCACCACACCACCACACTACTACACCACCACACAATCAAACTAACACACCATCAAAACATCACACTACCACACCACCACACCATCAAACTACCACACCACCACACCATCAAACTACCACACCACCACACTACTACATCACCACACCACCACACCACCACACTACCACACCACCACACCATCAAACTACCACACCACCACACCACCACACCATCAAACTACCACACCACCACACTACCACACTACTACACCACCACACCATCAAACTACCGCACCACCACACCACTACACTACCACAAACTACCACACCACCACACCACCACACAACCACACTACCACACCATCAAACTACCTCACCACCACACTACTACACCACCACACTACCACACCACAACACCACCACACCATCAAACTACCACACCACCACACCATCAAACTACCACACCACCACACCATCAAACTACCACACCACAACACCACTACACCACCAAACCACCACACTACTACACCACCACACTACCACATCACCACACCACCACGCCATCAAACGACCACTCCACCACACCACCACACCATCAAACTACAACACCACCACACTACCACACCACCACACTATCACACCACCACACCACCACACCATCAAACTACCACACCACCACACTAACACACACACCACCACACCATCAAACTACCGCACCACCACACACTACACTACCACAAACTACCACACCACCACACCACCACACAACCACACTACCACACCATCAAACTACCTCACCACCACACCACACCACCACACTACCACACCACAACACCACCACACCATCAAACTACCACACCACCACACATCAAACTACCACACCACCACACCATCAAACTACCACACCACAACACCACTACACCACCAAACCACCACACTACTACACCACCACACAATCAAACTAACACACCATCAAAACATCACACTACCACACCACCACACCATCAAACTACCACACCACCACACCATCAAACTACCACACCACCAACTACTACACCACCACCACACACCACACCACCACACTACCACACCACCACACCATCAAACTACCACACCACCACACCACCACACCATCAAAAACTACCACACCACCACACTATCCACCACTACTACACCACCACACCATCAAACTACCGCACCACCACACCACTACACTACCACACCACAAACACCACACCACAAACACTACCACACCACCACACTACCACACCACACACACCACACCACCACACCACTACACCACCACACACACCACACCACAACACCACCACACCATCAAACTACCACACCACCACACCATCAAACTACCACACCACCACACCATCAAACTACCACACCACAACACCACCACACCACCACACCACCACACTACTACACCACAAACTACCACATCACCACACCACCACACCATCAAACTACCACACCACCACACCACCACACCACACCATCAAACTACACCACACCACCACACTACCACACCACCACACTATCACACCACCACACCACCACACCATCAAACTACCACACCACCACACCACCACACCACAAACACCACACCACCACACCACCCACACACCCACACCACCACACCATCAAACTACCACACCACCACACTACCACACCACCACACTACCACACCACCACACCACCACACCATCAAACTACCACACCACCTAAAACACCACACCATCAAACTACCACACCACCACACCATCAAACTACCACACCACCACACTACTACACCACCAAACCACCACACTACTACACCACCACACTACCACACCACCACACCACCACACCATCAAACGACCACACCACCACTCCACCACACCACCACACCATAAAACTACCACACCACCACACTACCACACCACCACACTACCACACCACCACACCACCACACCATCAAACTACCAAACCACCAAACCACCACACTACCACACTACCACACTACCACACCACCACACTACTACACCACCACACCACCACACCATCAAACTAAAACACCATCGCACCATCAAACTACCACACCACCACACCATCAAACTACCACACTACCACACCATCAAACTACCACACCATCACACCACCACACTACCACACCACCACACTACCACACTACTACACCACCACACCATCAAAGTACCACACCAACACACCACAACACTAACACAAACTACCACACCACCACACTACCACACCATCAAACTACCACACCACCACACCACCGCACTACCACACTACCACACTACCACACCACCACACTACTACACCACCACACCACCACACCATCAAACTAAAACACCATCGCACCATCAAACTACCACACCACCACACCATCAAACTACCACACCACCACACGACCACACCACCACACTACCACACCATCAAACTACCACACCATCACACCACCACACTACCACACAACCACACTACCACACTACTACACCACCACACCATCAAAGTACCGCACCAACACACCACGACACTACCACAAACTACAACACCACCACACTACCACACCACCACACCACCAAACTACCACACCACCACACTACCAAACTATCACACCACCACACTACCACACGTCCACACTACCACACCATCAAACTACCACACCACCACACTACCACACTACCACACCATCAAACTACCACACCACCACACCACCACACCATCAAACTACCACACCACCACACCATCAAACTACCACACCACCACACCACCACACTACCACACCATCAAAGTACCACACCAACACACCACGACACTACCACAAACTACCACACCACCACACCACCAAACTACCACACCACCACACTACCAAACTACCACACCACCACACTACCACACGTCCACACGTCCACACTACCACACCATCAAACTACCACACCACCACACTACCACACCACCACACCACCACACCATCAAACTACCACACCACCACACTACCACACTACTACACCACCACACCACCACACCATCAAACTAAAACACCATCGCACCATCAAACTACCACACCACCACACCATCAAACTACCACACCACCACACGACCACACCACCACACTACCACGCCATCAAACTACCACACCACCACACCACCACACTACCACACCACCACACTACCACACTACTACACCACCACACCATCAAACTATCACACCACCACACTACCACAAACTACCACACCACCACACTACCACACCACCACACCACCACACTACCACACCACCACAATACCAAACTACCACAGCACCACACTTCCACACTACCACACCATCAAACTACCACACCACCACACTAACACACTACAACACCACCACACCATCAAACTACCACACCACCACACTACTACACTACTACACCACCACACTACCAAACCACCACATGACCACACTTCCACACCACCAAACTACCACATCACCGCACTACCACACCATCAAACGACCACACCACCACACTACTATCATATCTCTCTTCCTTTTGCTTCATCATGTCTCTCCTCCTATCCCATCATAATGCCTCTCCTCTCCTCATATCCCATCATCATGTCTCTCCTCCTTTCCCATCATGATGCCTCTCCTCTCCTCCTCTCCCATCATCATGCCTCTCCTCTCCTCCTATCCCATCATGATGCCTCTCCTCTCCTCCTCTCCCATCATCATGCCTCTCCTCTCCTCCTATCCAATCATCATGTCTCACTTCATATCCCATAATCATGTCTCCCCTTTCCTCCTTTCAAATCCTTATGTCTATCCTCTCCTCCTATCCCATCGTTATGTCTCTCCTCCTATCACATCAGCATGTCTCCCCTTTCCTCCTAACCAATCATCATGCCTCTCCTCTCCTCCTATCCCATCATCATGCCTCTCCTCTCCTCCTATCCAATCATAATGCCTCTCCTCTCCTCCTGTCCCATCATCATGCCTCTCCTCTCCTCCTATCCCATCATCATGCCTCTCCTCTCCTCCTATCCCATCGTCATGTCTCTCCTTTCCTCCTATCCCATCATCATGCCTCTCCTCTCCTCCTATCCAATCATAATGCCTCTCCTCTCCTGTCCCATCATCATGTCTCTCCTTTCCTCCTATCCCATCATCATGCCTCTCCTTCTATCCCATCGTCATGTCTCTCCTGTCCTCCTATCCCATCATCCTGTCTCTCCTCTCCTCCTATCACGTCATCATGTCTCTCCTCTCCTCCTATCCCATCATCATGCCTCTCCTCTCCTCCTATCCCATCGTCACGTCTCTCCTTTCCTCCTATCCCATCATCATGCCTCTCCTTCTATCCAATCATAATGCCTCTCCTCTCCTCCTGTCCCATCATCATGCCTCTCCTTCTATCCCATCACCATGCCTCTCCTCTCCTCCTATCACATCACCATTTCTCTCCATTCCTCCTATCCCATCATCATGTCTCTCCTATCACATCATATTGTCTCTCCTCGCCTTCTTTTCCATCATAATGTCTCTCCTCTCTTCCTTTTCCATCATCACGTCTCATCACCATTTGCCCAAGATGGTGTTGCAGTCAGATGTCTTTGTCTTTGTCTTGTCATGTCCAGTATATCTTTTTAGATCTTTTTTTCTCCGCATATATTTTTAAATATTTTTATTAACCTCAACTTCAACATACTCTCCTGCAATCCGCCTCACCCAATGTGGTATGGATCTGCTATTATCTTTTCTACTGGAACCCCCATCAGCAGCTAGCCAGCTAACTGCCTACTAGCTGGTAGTAAGCTAGCCACTGCTAGCTGTCTTCAGCTAACCTTTAGCCCGGACAACTCTTGCAAGTCTGCACAGCGCGTCTCAAACCAAAGCAAATCTTACTTATTTTTGTCCATATGTCCGGATTCCTACTTCAAGCTCTGAACTTTATCACCTTTATCATCGCAGTTAACTAGCTGCTATCCTAGTGGCTACTCCTGGCTAACGTCTCTGCCACGAAGCAAGAACCAATTAACCTGGAGCTAGCCTTTGATAGGTCCATCCCCCGGGTAGCCGAAGAGGTCCATCAGCCACTCCTTGGGCTACAATACCTATTTTGCCAATTGACCCGGACCCCTTTTACTGCCGACACGGAGCCCCGCTGATCCATCACGACTGGACTACCGGCGTAATTTGCCCGAGGTGGTTTATCAACTGGCTCCTCCATCGCCACTTGCCCTGAATGCCCATCTGATAGCCTGCTAGCCAAGACCCACTAGCTGTCTAGAGCATATCGGACTGTTAGCTGAAGAGGCCCATCAAACAAATTCTTTGGCTACTATCCCTATTTTTCCAATTGGCCTGGACCCTTTTACCACACGGAGCCCCGCTGATCCATCACGCCTGGTCTGCCGACGTAACAGCAAGAGTGTGCTACTTCTTCCGTCGCGACGTCCCTCTAAAGCCTTTCTGCTGGCTTGCTAGACCCGGCCCGCTAGCTGTCTGAATCGCCGTGTCTCTGGACCACTGAGCTACTCACTGGACCCTTATGATCACTCGACTAAGCATACCTCTCCCTAATGTCAATATGCCTGGTCCATTACAGTTCTGGTTAGTGATTATTGTCTTATTTCACTGTAGAGCCTCTATGCATGCTCAATACGCCTTAGCTAACCCTTTAGTTCCACCTCACACACATGCGGTGACCTCCCCTGGTTTAAATTATGTTTCTAGAGACAATACATAGGACCTGCTGACTTGCTGCACCCTCGACAACTACTGTGATTATTATTATTTGACCATGCTGGTCATTTATGAACATTTGAACATCTTGGCCAGGTTCTGTCATAATCTCCACCCGGCACAGCCAGAAGAGGACTGGCCACCCCTCATAGCCTAGTTCCTCTCTAGGGTTCTTCCTAGATTTTGGCCTTTCTAGGGAGTTTTTCCTAGCCACCGTGTTTTATTGTTCTATTGCTTGCTGTTTGGGGTTTTAGGCTCGGTGTCTGTACAGCACTTTGAGACATCAGCTGATGTAGGAAAGGCTTTATAAATACATTTTATCTGATTTGAATATCTCTGTCATCGTCACTCAATGCATAGGTTTTCCTCCACTGTTTACCTCCACTCCACCTCCACATCCTACCATACCTTTATCTGTACATTATGCCTTGAATCTATTCTACCGCGCCCAGAAACCTGCTCCTTTTACTCTCTGTTCTGAACGTACTACTCGACCAGTTATTATAGCCCTTAGCCGTACCCTTATCCTACTACTCCTCTGTTCCTCTGGTTATGTAGAGGTTAATCCAGGTCCAGCAGTGTCTATCTCCACGCCTACACCCCAGGCGCTCTCATTTGTTGACTTCTGTAACCGTAAAAGCCTTGGTTTCATGCATGTTAACATTAGAAGCCTCCTCACTAAGTTTGTTTTATTCACTGCTTTAGCACACTCTGCCAACCCGGATGTCCAAGCCGTGTATGAATCTTGGTTTAGAAAGACCACCAAAAACCCTGAAATTTCCATCCTTAACTATAAAAATTTTCGGCAAGCTAGAACTGCCAAAATGGGCGGAGTTGCAATCTACTGCAGAGATAGCCTGCAGAGTTCTGTTTTACTTTCCAGGTCTGTGCCCAAACAATTTGAGCTTCTACTTTTAAAAATCCACCTTTCCAGAAACAAGTCTCTCACCATTGCTGCTTGCGATAGACCACCTTCTACCCCCAGCTGTGCCCTAGACACCATATGTGAATTGATTGCCCCCCATTTATCTTCAGAGCTTGTGCTGTTAGGTGACCAAACTGGGAAATGCTTAACACCCCGGCCATCCAACAATCTAAACTTGATGCCCTCAATCTCACACAAATTATCAATGAACCTAGGTACAACCACAAGTCCATAAACACGGGCGCCCTCATAGATCCTAATCAACCTGCCCTCCAAGTACACCTCTGCTGTCTTCAACCAGGATAACAGTGATCACTGCCTCATTGCCTGCGTCCGTAGTGGGTCTGTGGTCAAACGACCACCCCTCATCACTGTCAAACGCTCACTAAAACACTTCAGCGAGCAAGCCTTCCTAATCAACCTTGCCCGGGTATCCTTTGACCAGCACAAAAACATTCTGTGGCGTATTGTTCTGCATTAGCACCGAATAGCCCCCGTGATATGAAACTTTTCGGGGAAGTTAGGAACCAATATACGCAGGCAGTTAGGGAAGCAAAGGCTAGCCTTTTCAAACAGAAATGTGCATCCTGTAGCACAAACTCCATGGGACACTGTAAAGTCCATGGAAAATAAGAGCACCTCCTCCCAGCTGCCTACTGCGCTGAGGCTATGAAACACTGTCACCACTGATACATCCATTATAATTGAGAATTTCTATAAGCATTTTTCTACGGCTGGCTATGCTTTTCATCTGGCTACCCCAACCACGGTCAACAGCCCTGCACCCCCCAGAGCAACTTGCCAAAGCCTCCCCATTTCTATTTCACCCAAATCCAGATAGCTGATGTTCTGAAAGAGCTGCAAAAATCTGGACCCCTGCAAAAAAGGCTAGGCAATCTGGACCTACCTAGGATAGGATAAGTAATCCTTCTCACCACCCCCCCCCTTAATGGTTTAGATGCACTATTGTAAAGTGGCTGTTCCACTGGATGTCAGAAGGTGAATTCACCAATTTGTAAGTCGCTCTGGATAAGAGCGTCTGCTAAATGACTTAAATGTAAATGTAAATGGACCCTCTTTTTCTAAAATTATCTGCCGAAATTGTTGCAACCCCTATTACTAGCCTGTTCAACCTCTCTTTCATATCGTCTGAGATCCCTAAAGATTGGAAAGCTGCCGCGGTCATCCCCTCTTAAAAGGGGGAGACACTTTAGACCCAAACTGCTACAGATCTATATCTATCCTACCAGGCCTTACTAAGGTCTTCGAAAGCCAAGTTAACAAACAGATCACCGACCATTTCGAATCCCACCGTACCTTCTCCACTATGCAATCTGGTTTCAGAGCTGGTCATGGGTTCACCTCAGCCATGCTCAAGGTCCTAAACGATCATAACCGCCATCGATAAGAGACAATACTGTGCGGGCGTGTTCATCGACCTGGCCAAGGCTTTCGACTATGTCAATCACCACATTCTTATCGGCAGACTCGATAGCCTTGGTTTCTCAAATGACTGCCTCACCTGGTTCACTAACTGTTTCTCTGACAGAGTTCAGTGTGTCAAATCGGACGGCCTGTTGTCCAGAACTCAGTCTCTATGAGGGTGCACAGGGTTCAATTCTCAGGCCTACTCTTTTCTCTGTATACATCAATGATATCGCTCTTGCTGCTGGTGATTCTCTGATCCATCTCTACGCAGACGACACCATTCTGTATACTTCTGGCCCTTCTTTGGACACTGTGTCAACTAACCTCCAGATGAGCTTCAATGCCATCCAACACTCTTTCCGTGGCCTCAAACTGCTCTGAAATGCAAGTAAAACTAAATGCATGCTCTTCAACCGATTGCTGCCCACACCTACCTGCCCGTCCAGCATCACTACAGTTCTGACTTAGAATATGTGGACTACTAAAAATACCTAGGTGTCTGGTTAGACTGTAAACTCTCCTTCCAGACTCACATTAAGCATCTCCAATCCAAAATGAAATCTAGAATCGGCTTCCTACTTCGCAACAAAAGCATTCTTCACTCATGCTGCCAAACGTATCCTCGTAAAACTGACTATCCTACCCATCCTTGACGTCGGCGATGTCATTTACAAAATAGCCTCCAACACTCTACTCAGCAAATTGGATACAGTCTATCACAGTGCCATCCATTTTGTCACCAAAAACCCATTTACTACCCACCACTGCGACCTGTATTCTCTCATTGGCTGGCACTAGCTTAATATTCGTCGCCAAACCCACTGGCTCCAGGTCATCTATAAGTCTTTGCTAGGTAAAGCACAGCCTTATCTCAGCTCACTGGTCACCTTAGCAGCACCCACCCATAGCATGCACTCCAGCAGGTATATTTCACTGGTCACCCCCAAAGCCAATTCCTCCTTTGGCCACCTTTCCTTTCAGTTCTCTGCTGCCAATGACTGGAACGAACTGCAAATATAATATCAATGAATTTGGAGACTTAAATCTCCCTCACTAATAATAAGCACCAGCTGTCAGAGCAACTCACAGATCAACTGAACATAGCCCATCTGTAAATAGCCCATCCAACTACCTCAGCCTCAAACTGTTATTTATTTAATTTATTTTTCTCATTTGCACCCAAGTGTCTCTACTTGCACACTCATCTTCTGCACATCTATCACTGCAGGGTTTATTGCTATATTGTAATTATTTTGCCTTATGCCTTATTTATTACCTTAACTCCCTTATCCTACCTCATTTGCACACACTTTATTGCCTTTTCTATTGTATTATTGACAGTATGTTTGTTTATTCCATGTGTAACACCGTGTTGTTGTTTGTGTCGCACTGCTTTGCTTTATCTTGGCCAGGTCGCAGTTGTAAATGAGAACTTGTTCTCAACTAGCCTACCTGGTTAAATAAAGGTGAAATAAATCAAATAAAAATCATGTCTATCTCCTATCATCATGACAGTCCTCCTATCCCATCATCATGTCTCTCCTCGTATCCCATCATCCTGTCTCGACTCCTATCACATCATGTCTCTCCTCCTATCCCATCATCATCATGTCTCTCCTCTCCTCCTAACCCATCATCATGTCTCTACTTCTATCACATCATCTTGTCTCTCCTCCTATCTCACATTCATGTCTCTCCTCACCTCCTGTCCCTCCTCACCTCCTGTCCCATAAACACGTCCCTCCTCTCCTCCTAACCCATCATTGTATCTCCTCCAATCTTGTCATAATATCTCTCCTCCTATCCCATCATTTTATTTATTTTTATTTAACTAGGCAAGTCAGTTAAGAACGAAAAATTATTTTCAATGACGGCCTAGGAACAGTGGGTTAACTGCCTGTTCAGGGGCAGAACGACAGTTTTGGGGATTTGAACTTGCAACCTTCCGGTGACTAGTCAAACACTCTAACCACTCGGCTACCCTGCCACCCCAATCATCATGTCCCTCCTCTCCTCCTAACCCATCATGATGTCTGTCATCCTATCCCATCATCATGTCTCTCCGATCTCATAATCACGTCTCTCCACCGATCCCATCACCATGTCTCTCCTCCTATCCCATCATGTCTCTCCTCCTATCCCAATATCATGTCCCTCCTCTCCTCTTATCCCATCATTGTATCTCCTCCAATCCCATCATCATGTCTCTCCTCACCTCCTAACCCATTACCATGTCCATCCTCTCCTCTTAACCCATCATAATTTCTGTCACCCTATCAAATCATCTAATCTCTCGTCTTATGCCATCACGTCTCTCCTCCGATCCCATCATCATGTCTCTCCTCTCCTCCTGCCCCATAATCACCTCTCTCCTCTGATCTCATAATCATGTCTCTCCTCTCCTCCTGCCCCATAATCACCTCTCTCCTCCGATCTCATAATCATGTCTCTGCTCTCCTCCTGCCCCATAATCATGTCTCTGCTCCTATCCCATCATCATGTCTCTCCTCCGATCTCATAATCATCTCTCTGCTCTTATTTCATCATGAAGTCTCTCCTCCAATCCTATCATCATGTCTCTCCTCTCCTCTCTTCCTATCCCATCATCATGTCTCTCCTCCTATCGCATCTTCATGTCTCTCCTCCTATCCTATCATCATGTCTCTCCTTTGATCCCATCGTCATGTCTCTCCTCCTATCCAATCATCATGTCTCTCCTCCTATCCTATCATCATGTCTCTCCTCCTGCCCCATAATCATGTCTCTCCTCCTATCCCATCATCATGTTTCTCCTCCTATCCCATCATCATGTCTCTCCTCCGATCTCATTATCATGTCTCTCCTCCTATCCCATCGTCATGTCTCTCCTCCGATCCCATCATCATGTCTCTTCTCTCCTCCTGCCCCATAATCACATCTCTCCTCCGATCTCATAATCATGTCTCTCCTCTCCTCCGATCTCATAATCATGTCTCTGCTCTTATTTCATCATCATGTCTTTACTTCTATCCCATCATCATGAATTGCGACATTTTTAAATTTAAGTTGCGGTTAATGAAGTATCATCGAACGCTGGAACATAGTTTGCATATATTTACTTTTAGCAGCAATTTACTTACACTAAGGTCTGGAATAAAATAAAAAACTATCTTCAGTCTTTGTGAATGGGATGCTAAGCTAACATCTGTCTAGGTGAATGGGATGCTAATCTAACATTAGTCTACCACTCCCTTGTGTGTTTTCTGTAGGCTGGAAGCTGAACCCAATGGTGGGAGCTGTCTATGGTCCTGAATTGTATGCAGGTAAAACTTCACTGATACATACGACACAACAACCCCTCGCTATCACGGTACATCTCACTTTCTCTCTCTCTTCTCTCTCTCTCTCCCCCTTCTCTCTCCCCTCTCTCTCTCTCTCTCCCCTCTCCCTCTCTCTCCCCCTCTCGCTCTCTCTCTCTCCCCCTCTCCCTCTCTCTCTCCCCCTCTCTCCCCCTCTCCCCCTCTCTCTCCCCCTCTCCCTCTCTCTCCCCCCTCTCTCTCTCTCTCCCCCTCTCCGTCTTTCTCCCCCTCTCTCTCCCCCTCTCCCTCTCTCTACCCTCTCTCTCTCCCCCTCTCCCTCTCTCTCCCCCCTCTCTCTCCCACCCTCTCTCTCTCTATCTCTCTCTCTCTCTCCCCCTCTCTCTCTCCCCCTCTCTCTCTCCCCCCTCTCTCCCCCTCTCTCCCTCCCCCTCCCCCCCCCTCTCTCCTCAGTCTCTCTCTCCCCCCCTCCCTCTCCCCCCCCCCTCTCTCTCTCTCTCTCTCTCTCTCATATAAGCCGGTATGTATGTGGTGTTGTGTATTCATGCTCCTTTCATTTAGAGGAAGTGCTGTGACTGTCTGCGGACTTTAACACCTCTCCATTAGACTGAAATCTGTTTATTCCAAGACAGCTTTACTGCCAAGCTCTAAATAACAGCCATCCATCTATTTGATTTCTCCTCCCCTCCCCCTCTCTTCCCCCCTCCTGCCCTCCCCTTCCTGCCCTCCCCTATCCCCTTATCCACCCTCCTTTCCTCCCCACTCCTCCCCCTCATCCACTCCCCTCACGATCCTGAACCCTAAAATATTGAGTCGTCTTAAACATGCCAGTAAAGTTTGCCAAGCCTAAACGCAATATGCCATATGCATCCTCTGCAGTCCCATGTGGCAGCCATGGTGGAGGGGGGTGTGTGTGTGTGTGTGTTGGTTGGTTGGTTGGTTGGTTGGTTGGTTGGTTGGTTGGTTGGTTGGTTGGTTGGTTGGTGTGTGTGTGTGTGTGTGTGTGTGTGTGTGTGTGTGTGTGTGTGTGTGTGTGTGTGTGTGTGTGCGTGTGCGTGTGCGTGTGCGTGTTGGTTGGTTGGTTGGTTGGTGGGTGTGCGTGTGTGTGCATGTGTGCGTGTGTTTCCTAGCAAAACAACCTATATACAGTGGGGCAAAAAAATACTTATTTTCCACCATAATTTGCAAATGAATTCATTAAAAATCCTACAATGTGATTTTCTGGATTTTTTTTCTCATTTTGTCTGTCATAGTTGAAGTGTACCTATGATGAAAATTACAGACCTCCCTCATCTTTTTAAGTGGGAGAACTTGCACAATTGGTGGCTGACTAAATACTTTTTTGCCCCAATGTAACTCCCTTGCTTCTCTCATTCTCACTTCCCTCCCTTCTTCTCTCCACTACTCCTCTTCCTCCCTCCTTTTCTTTCAAAATATGAAAAAATAAATATTCTTGTAGCGGAAGTGTTGGGTCTGGATTTCATCTGGAATAATTCAAGCTGCATTTAATCTACTTTGGGAGGGAATAGAGCAAGATATAACGGCCGTTAATCACTCTTTATCAGTGTGGTGTCCAAAGGCGAGGATCAGCTGATTTGGAGCCCATAAATGATGTGTGTGTGACAGAACACTCCGTCTCCATTTCTGTGGTTGGCTACAGGTTTGTGTTCAAATCCCTTTCAGATAGAATGCCGGATGAGAGGAGAGAGAGAGGAGAGGATAGAGAGAGAAAGAGACGGGAGGGAGCGAGAGAGAAAGGAGAGAGAGAGCAGATAATGCTTGCAGAGCTGAAATAGGCTGATATCCGCTAATTATCAAAATCCAGAAAAGAGCTGTTAAATTCTACAACCACCTAAAAGGAAGCGATTCCCAAACCTCCCATAACAAAGCCATCACCTACAGAGAGATGAACCTGGAAAAGAGTCCCCTAAGCAAGGTGGTCCTGGGGCTCTGTTCACAAACACAAACACACCCCACAGAGCTCCAGGACAGCAGCACAATTAGACCCAACCAAATCATGAGAAAAACAAAATATAATTACTTGACACATTGGAAAGAATTAACAAAAAAACAGAGCAAACTAGAATGCTATTTGGCCCTAAACAGAGAATACACAGTGGCAGAATCCCTGACCACTGTGACTGACCCAAATTTAAGGAAAGATTTGACTATGTACAGACTCAGGGAGCATAGCATTGCTATTGAGAAAGGCCACCGTAGACAGTCCTGGCTCTCAAGAGAAGACAGGCTATGTCCACACTGACCACAAAATGAGGTGGAAACTGTACTCGACTTCCTAACCTCCTGGCCAATGTATGACCATATTAGAGACACATAGTTCCCTCAGATTACACATACCCACGAAGAATTTCAAAACAAACCCAATTTTGATAAACTCCCATATCTACTGGGTGAAATACCACAGTGTGCCACAAGAAAAAGGCAACCAGTGAAGAACAAACACGATTGTAAATACAACCCATTGGCTTGCATAAGTATTCACCAATTTGGCATTTTTCCTATTTTGTTTTTTATTGTTTTTACAAACAAGAAATAAAACCAAAAAAACTGAAAACTTGAGTGTGCATAACTATTCACCTCCCCCAAGTCAATACTTTGTAGAGCCACCTTTTGCAGCAATTACAGCTGCAAGTATCTTGGGGTATGTCTCTATAAGCTTGGCACATCTAGCCACTGGGATTTTTGCCCCATAACACAACGTTAACTATTCATGAAAATCACAAATGAAATGAAATAAATATATAGGCTCACCAGCTTAGCCTTTTGTTAACAACACTGTCATCTCAGATTTTCAAAATATGCTTTTCAACCATAGCTACACAAGCATTTGTGTAAGAGTATGGATAGCTAGCATAGCATTAAGCCTAGCATTCAGCAGGCAACATTTTCACAAAAACAAGAAAAGCATTCAAATAAAATCATTTACCTTTGAAGAACTTCGGATGTTTTCAATGAGGAGACTCTCAGTTAGATAGCAAATGTTCAGTTTCTCCAAAAATATTATTTGTGTAGGAGAAATCGCTCCGTTTTGTTCATCACGTTTTGCTAAGGAAAAAAAACGAAAATTCAGTCATTACAACGCCAAACTTTTTTCCAAATTAACTCCATAATATCGACAGAAACATGGCAAACGTTGTTTAGAATCAATCCTCAAGGTGTTTTTCATATATCTATTCGATGATAAATCATTCGTGGCAGTTGCCTTTCTCCTCTGAACCTACTGGAAAAGTGGACGCAGCTGGAGATTGTGCAATAATTTCGACGGAGGACCCCAAGCGGACACCTGGTAAATGTAGTCTCTTATGGTCAATCTTCCAACGATATGCCTACAAATACGTCACAATGCTGCAGACACCTTGGGGAAATGACAGAAAGTGTAGGCTCATTCCTGGCGCATTCACAGCCATATAAGGAGACATTGGAACACAGCGCATTCAAAATCTGGGGCATTTCCTGTATGAAATTTCATCTTGGTTTCGCCTGTAGCATTTGTTCTGGGGCACTCACAGACAATATCTTTATAGTTTTGGAAACGTCAGAGTGTTTTCTTCCCAAAGCTGTCAATTATATGCATAGTCGAGCATCTTTTCGTGACAAAATATCTTGTTTAAAACGGGAACGTTTTTTTATCCAAAAATTAAAAGAGCGCCCCCTATATCGAAGAAGTTAATTAACGTCCCCCTGTGTGCAATCTAACTAATTTTGAGACATCTGAAGGTAATTGGTTGCACCATATCTTATTTAGGGACTTCTTAGCAAAGCGGTGATTACAAATGCATGCACCACTTTTCATTTTTTTTATTTTTAACAAGTTATTTTTTCATTTCACTTCACCAATTTAGATTATTTTGTGTACGCAGGCTATGGAACATGGAGCTTTCAAAATAGAAGCCACTTCCTGGTTTGATTTTCCTCAGGTTTCGCCTGCAATATCAGTTCTGTTATACTCACAGACAATATTTTGACAGTTTTGGAAACTTTAGAGTGTTTTCTATCCTAATCTGTCAATTATATGCATATTCTAGCATATGGGCCTGTGAAATAGGCTGTTTACATTGGGAACGTTATTTTTCCAAACATAAAAATAGTGCCCCCTGAAAGAGGTTAAATTACAGGTTGTAATGCAACAAAAAAAAAATGTCATGAATTGCAAGGCACTGTATTCATGTTTATTTATTTTCCCTTTTGTACTTTAACTATTTGCACATAATATGACATTTGAAATGTCTTTATTCTTTTGGCACTTTTGAGTGTAATGTTTACTGTCTTTTTATTGTTTATTTCACTTTTGTTTATTATCTACTTCACTTCCTTTAGCAATGTTTCCCATGATCATAAAGCCTATGAATTTAAATTGAGAGTGGAGAGAGAGAGTGAGAGTGAGTGAGAGAGAACGAGAGAGAGCTGCTGGTTAAATACACACACACACACACTTGGTTCTTTACCTTATCCACACTGATGGAGTCGGGTCGAACAAATCAAAATCAAATCAAATCAAATTTATTTATATAGCCCTTTGTACATCAGCTGATATCTCAAAGTGCTGTACAGAAACCCAGCCTAAAACCCCAAACAGCAAGCAATGCAGGTGTAGAAGCACGGTGGATAGGAAAAACTCCCTAGAAAGGCCAAAACCTAGGAAGAAACATAGAGAGGAACCAGGCTATGTGGGGTGGCCACTCTTCTGGCTGTGCCGGGTGGAGATTATAACAGAACATGGCCAAGATGTTCAAATGTTCATAAATGACCAGCATGGTCGAATAATAATACGGCAGAACAGTTGAAACTGGAGCAGCAGCACGGCCAGGTGGACTGGGGACAGCAAGGAGTCATCATGTCAGGTATTCCTGGGGCATGATCTTTGGGCTCAGGTCCTTCGAAAGAGAGAAAGAAAGAGAGAAAGAGAGAATTAGAGAACGCACACTTAGATTCACACAGGACACCCAATAGGACAGGAGAAGTACTCCAAATATAACAAACTGACCCTAGCCCCCCGACACATAAACTACTGCAGCATAAATACTGGGAGAACAGAGGCACTTCATTCATTAATCACGGTGCCTTTTTGAGGGTGTGTGTGTTTGTTTGTCCAGGACCACAGTGTGTGTGTGGTGTGTGTGTGTGTGTGTGTGTGTGTGTGTGTGTATGTGTGTGTGTGTGTGTGTGTGTGACTGAGTGGAGTAGACTGTGTGGGTATGAAGGACAATGAGGGACATGCAA
This sequence comes from Oncorhynchus masou masou, assembly GCF_036934945.1. Taxonomy (NCBI): domain Eukaryota; kingdom Metazoa; phylum Chordata; class Actinopteri; order Salmoniformes; family Salmonidae; genus Oncorhynchus; species Oncorhynchus masou. The sequence goes on from NC_088242.1 coordinate 10,524,306, forward strand.
TAGTGATTGATTGAGTGTGTCTGAGTGTATGCAGAGAATGTGTGTGTGTGTGTGTGTGTGTGTGTGTGTGCGCGTGCGTGAGTGTGTGTGTGTGTGTCCTAGTCTGAGTATATGCATACAGTTTAGCAGCAAAACACAACAAATAAGATTAAAATGCAAAACAAAATATTAAGATGAGCTTTTTAACTGCTGACAAAATGTGCAGGTTGGAAAGGTGACGTTAGTTTGACTCCGGAGTGTCCCATGATTTGATTGGTACAAAACGTGGACGAGGTCACAGTCATTTGCTGACCCCGCCTTTTATTGTTAAATCAAGTTAAGGTGTTTAAAAAACAAGAACCCATACATTTCTTGTTAGTGTGTGTCCTGTGTGTGTGTGTGGTGTCCTTTGTGTGTGGCGTCCTGTGTGCCTCAGTTGGTAGAGCACGGCACTTGCAACGCCCAGGTTGTGGGTTTGATTCCCACAGGCGGACTAGAATGAAAAGAGCAAACAAATGTATGCACACTACTGTAAGTCGCTCTGCATAAGAGGCTTCTTAATTGTCTGAGGCTTAATTGCACATGATCAGGTACAAACACTATGTCACTGTCCCTGAGAACACACACACACAAGGTAGACAGGCGAGATATGGGAATCTGAAGCCTGTATAGGAGAAGCCTGTATAAGAGACGCCTGTATAGGAGAAGCCTGTATAGGAGACGCCTGTATAGGAGACGCCTGTATAGGAGACGCCTGTATAGGAGACGCCTGTATAGGAGACGCCTGTATAGGAGACGCCTGTATAGGAGAAGCCTGTATAGGAGAAGCCTGTATAGGAGAAGCCTGTATAGGAGAAGCCTGTATAGGAGAAGCCTGTATAGGAGAAGCCTGTATAGGAGAAGCCTGTATAGGAGAAGCCTGTATAGGAGATGCCTGTATAGGAGAAGCCTGTATAGGAGAAGCCTGTATAGGAGACGCCTGTATAGGAGAAGCCTGTATAGGAGAAGCCTGTATAGGAGAAGCCTTCCAGGACGACAAAGACCGATGCATTGTGACGTAATGCAGAAAGCCATGGCCATGTTTAGATAGGATTCAAGTCTATTCTAATATGCCATCATGCTTGTTTCCCAAATAGCACCCTATTGGCCAGGGCACTTTCTTTAGCCAGGGCCCATAGGGAATAGGGTGCACTTTCTTTGGCCAGGGCCCATAGGGGTCGAGGGTGCACTTTCTTTGGCCAGCGCCCATTGGGAATAGGGTGCACTTTCTTTGGCCAGGGCCCATAGGGGACGAGGGTGCACTTTCTTTGGCCAGGGCCCATAGGGGACAAGGGTGCCATTTTGGACGTAACCATGGTCTGAAGATTGAGACTGGAGTTAAAATGTGTGTTTAGTCAACTGTACACACATGAACACTTCCACATACAAAACACTCACAACTCAATATTTTTCTTGCGCTGTGCCACGATAGCAACTATATAGTGTACATGCCCGGCATGTTAGCGTTGTCATGGCAACAGTTAGAAGGAGGAAGTCTAGGTGTTTTTACTGTACAGCAGCAAGGAAGAAAAATTAGTTATCTATATCTCATCATCCCCATTAAAAAGCTCCTGGGAAAACATTGTCTTGACAACGTCATTAAAACCTCTTTTTTTACCTTTATTTAACTAGGCAAGTCAGTTAAGAACAAATTCTTATTTTCAATGACAGCCTAGGAACAGTGGGTTAACTGCCTGTTCAGGGGCAGAACGACAGATTTGTACCTTGTCAGCTTGGGGGTTTGAACTTGCAACCTTCCGGACACTAGTCCAACACTCTAACCACTAGGCCACCCTGCCTAGGCATGCCACTGGCGCCCTACCTCGACAACATCCGGTGTTATTTCAGAGTGTGAAATTCAAAATAAAAAATTGGTAATATTAAACATTCATGAAAACACAAGTGTCTTACATTGTTTTAAAGCTTAACTTTTTAATCCAGCTGCTTTGTCAGAATTCAAAAAGGCTTTACGGTGAAAGCACACACTTTCTTTGGCCAGGGCCCATAGGGAATAGGGTGCACTTTCTTTGGCCAGGGCCCATAGTGGACGAGGGTGCACTTTCATTGGCCAGGGCCCATAGGGAATAGGGTGCACTTTATTTGGTCAGGGCCCATAGCGGACGAGGGTGCACTTTCTTTGGCCAGGGCCCATAGGGGACGAGGTGCGATTATCTGAGGACAGCGCCCCGCGTAAAAAATCATTACAAACATTTTCCAAACAAGCAGAGGCATCACAAAAGTCAGAAATAGCAATAAAATAAATCATTTACCTTTGAAGATCTGCCTCTGGTTGCAATCCCAAAGGGTCCCAGCTGTATCACAAATGGTCCTTTTGTTCTATAAAGTCCTTCTTTATATCCCCAAAATAGTCAGTTTAGTTGGCACACTTGATTCATTAGTCCACCGGTTTCCCTCATTCAAAATGCATACAAATGAATTCCAAAAGTTACCAATAAACTTCGTCCAAACAAGTCAAACAACGTTTCTAATCAAACCTCAGGAAGCCTAATATGTAAATAAATTATCAAATTTAAGACGGACAATAGTACACTGCTCAAAAAAATGAATGTGAAATCAAACTGTCCAACGCAACACTGATTGACAATACATTTCACATGCTGTTGTGCAAATGGAATAGACAAGAGGTGGAAATTAGAAAGACACCCCCAATAAAGGAGTGGTTCTGCAGGTGGCGACCACCGAACACTTCTCAGTTCCTATGCATCCTGGCTGATGTTTTGGTCACTTTTGAATGCTGGCGGTGCTTTCACTCTAGTGGTAGCATGAGACGGAGTCTACAAGCCACACAAGTGGCTCAGGTTTGCAGCTCATCCAGGATGGCACATCAATGCGAGCTGTGGCAAGAAGGTTTGCTGTGTCTGTCAGCGTAGTGTCCAGAGTGTCCAGAGTGTCCAGAGCATGGAGGCGCTACTAGGAGACAGGCCAGTACATCAGGAGATGTGGAGGAGGCCGTAGGAGGGCAACAACCCAGCAGCAGGACCGCTACCTCCGCATTTGTGCAAGGAGGAGCAGGAGGAGCACTGCCAGAGCCCTGCAAAATGACCTCCAGCAGGCCACAAATGTGCATGTGTCTGCTCAAACGGTCAGACAGACTCCATGAGGGTGGTATGATGGCCCGACGTCCACAGGTAGAGGTTGTGCTTACAGCCCAACACCGTGCAGGACGTTTGGCATTTGCCAGAGAACACCAAGAATGGCAAATTCACCACTGGCGCCCTGTGCTCTTCACAGATGAAAGCAGGTTCCCACTGAGCACATGTGACAGATGTGACAGAGTCTGGAGACGCCATGGAGAACATTCTGCTGCATGCAACATCTTCCAGCATGACCGGTTTGGCGGTGGGTCAGTCATGGTTTGGGGTGGCATTTCTTTGTTCTCTATGTGCTCGCCAGAGGCAGCCTGACTGCCATTAGGTACCGAGATGAGATCCTCAGACCCCTTGTGAGACCATATGCTGGTGCGGATGGCCCTGGGTTCCTCCTAATGCAAGACAACGCTAGACCTCATGTGGCTGGAGTGTGTCAGCAGTTCCTGCAAGAGGAAGGCAGTGATGCTATGGTCTGGCCCGCCCGTTCCCCAGACCTGAATCCAATTGAGCACATCTGGGACATCATGTCTCTCTCCATCCACCAATGCCACGTTGCACCACAGACTGTCCAGGAGTAGGCGGATGCTTTAGTCCAGGTCTGGGAGGAGATCCCTCAGGAGACCATCCACCACCTCATCAGGAGCATGCCCATGCATTGTAGGGAGGTCATGCAGGCACGTGGAGGCCACACACACTACTGAGCCTAATTTTGACTTGTTTTAAGGACATTACATCAAAGTTGGATCAGCCTGTAGTGTGGTTTTCCACTTTTTAATTTTGAGTGTGACTCCAAATCCAGACCTCCATGGGTTGATACATTTGATTTCCATTGATAATTTGTGTGTGATTTTGTTGTCAGCACATTCAACTATGTAAAGAAAAAAAGTATTTAATAAGAATATTTCATTCATTCAGATCTAGGATGTGTTATTTTAGTGTTCCCTTTATTTTTTTGAGCAGTGTATTTTCATTACTGAAGATCAATAACGAAGTGCGTGCTCTCACCAGAATGCGCTACAAACACTACAAATTCTAGCTCATTTTGCAAAAAACAAGCCTGAAAAAAGCTTTCTAAACATTTACATTTACATTTAAGTCATTTAGCAGACGCTCTTATCCAGAGCGACTTACAAATTGGTGAATTCACCTTCTGACATCCAGTGGAACAGCCACTTTACAATAGTGCATCTAAATCATTAAGGGGGGGTGGTGAGAAGGATTACTTATCCTATCCTAGGTATTCCTTGACGAGGTGGGGTTTCAGGTGTCTCCGGAAGGTGGTGATTGACTCCGCTGTCCTGGCGTCGTGAGGGAGTTTGTTCCACCATTGGGGGGCCAGAGCAGCGAACAGTTTTGACTGGGCTGAGCGGGAACTGTACTTCCTCAATGGTAGGGAGGCGAGCAGGCCAGAGGTGGATGAACCAGTGCCCTTGCTTGGGTGTAGGGCCTGATCAGAGCCTGGAGGTACTGCGGTGCCGTTCCCCTCACAGCTCCGTAGGCAAGCACCATGGTCTTGTAGCGGATGCGAGCTTCAACTGGAAGCCAGTGGAGAGAGCGGAGGAGCGGGGTGACGTGAGAGAACTTGGGAAGGTTGAACACCAGACGGGCTGCGGCGTTCTGGATGAGTTGTAGGGGTTTAATGGCACAGGCAGGGAGCCCAGCCAACAGCGAGTTGCAGTAATCCAGACGGGAGATGACAAGTGCCTGGATTAGGACCTGCGCCGCTTCCTGTGTGAGGCAGGGTCGTACTCTGCGGATGTTGTAGAGCATGAACCTACAGGAACGAACCTACAGGAACGGGATGTTGGTTGAGAACGACAGGGTGTTGTCTAGGATCACGCCAAGGTTCTTAGCGCTCTGGGAGGAGGACACAATGGAGTTGTCAACCGTGATGGCGAGATCATGGAACGGGCAGTCCTTCCCCGGGAGGAAGAGCAGCTCCGTCTTGCCGAGGTTCAGCTTGAGGTGGTGATCCGTCATCCACACTGATATGTCTGCCAGACATGCAGAGATGCGATTCGCCACCTGGTCATCAGAAGGGGGAAAGGAGAAGATTAATTGTGTGTCGTCTGCATAGCAATGATAGGAGAGACCATGTGAGGTTATGACAGAGCCAAGTGACTTGGTGTATAGCGAGAATAGGAGAGGGCCTAGAACAGAGCCCTGGGGGACACCAGTGGTGAGAGCGCGTGGCGAGGAGACAGATTCTCGCCACGCCACCTGGTAGGAGCGACCTGTCAGGTAGGACGCAATCCAAGCGTGGGCCGCGCCGGAGATGCCCAACTCGGAGAGGGTGGAGAGGAGGATCTGATGGTTCACAGTATCGAAGGCAGCCAATAGGTCTAGAAGGATGAGAGCAGAGGAGAGAGAGTTAGCTTTAGCAGTGCGGAGCGCCTCCGTGATGCAGAGAAGAGCAGTCTCAGTTGAATGACTAGTCTTGAAACCTGACTGATTTGGATCAAGAAGGTCATTCTGAGAGAGATAGCGGGAGAGCTGGCCAAGGACGGCACGTTCAAGAGTTTTGGAGAGAAAAGAAAGAAGGGATACTGGTCTGTAGTTGTTGACATCGGAGGGATCGAGTGTAGGTTTTTTCAGAAGGGGTGCAACTCTCGCTCTCTTGAAGACGGAAGGGACGTAGCCAGCGGTCAGGGATGAGTTGATGAGCGAGGTGAGGTAAGGGAGAAGGTCCCCGGAAATGGTCTGGAGGAGAGAGGAGGGGATAGGGTCGAGCGGGCAGGTTGTTGGGCGGCCGGCCGTCACAAGAAGCGAGATTTCATCTGGAGAGAGAGGGAGAAAGAGGTCAGAGCACAGGGTAGGGCAGTGTGAGCAGAACCAGCGGTGTCGTTTGACTTAGCAAACGAGGATCGGATGTCGTCGACCTTCTTTTCAAAATGGTTGACGAAGTCATCTGCAGAGAGGGAGGAGGGGGGGGAGGGGGAGGAGGATTCAGGAGGGAGGAGAAGGTGGCAAAGAGCTTCCTAGGGTTAGAGGCAGATGCTTGGAATTTAGAGTGGTGTGGCTTTAGCAGCAGAGACAGAGGAGGAAAATGTAGAGAGGAGGGAGTGAAAGCATGCCAGGTCCGCAGGGAGGCGAGTTTTCCTCCATTTCCGCTCGGCTGCCCGGAGCTCTGTTCTGTGAGCTCGCAATGAGTCATCGAGCCACGGAGCGGGAGGGGAGGACCGAGCCGGCCTGGAGGATAGGGGACATAGAGAGTCAAAGGATGCAGAAAGGGAAGAGAGGAGGGTTGAGGAGGCAGAGTCAGGAGAAAGGTTGGAGAAGGTATGAGCAGAGGGAAGAGATGATAGGATGGAAGAGGAAAGAGTAGCGGGGAGAGAGAGCGAAGGTTGGGACGGCGCGATACCATCCGAGTAGGGGCAGTGTGGGAAGTGTTGGATGAGAGCGAGAGGGAAAAGGATACAAGGTAGTGGTCGGAGACTTGGAGGGGAGTTGCAGTGAGGTTAGTGGAAGAACAGCATCTAGTAAAGATGAGGTCGAGCGTATTGCCTGCCTTGTGAGTAGGGGGGGAAGGTGAGAGGGTGAGGTCAAAAGAGGAGAGGAGTGGAAAGAAGGAGGCAGAGAGGAATGAGTCAAAGGTAGACGTGGGGAGGTTAAAGTCGCCCAGGACTGTGAGAGGTGAGCCGTCCTCAGGAAAGGAGCTTATCAAGGCATCAAGCTCATTGATGAACTCTCCGAGGGAACCTGGAGGGCGATAAATGATAAGAATGTTAACTTTGAAAGGGCTGGTAACTGTGACAGCATGGAATTCAAAGGAGGCGATAGATAGATGGGTAAGGGGAGAGAGAGAGAATGACCACTTAGGAGAGATGAGGATCCCGGTGCCACCACCCCGCTGACCAGAAGCTCTCGGGGTGTGCGAGAACACGTGGGCGGACGAAGAGAGAGCAGTAGGAGTAGCAGTGTTATCTGTGGTGATCCATGTTTCCGTCAGTGCCAGGAAGTCGAGGGACTGGAGGGAGGCATAGGCTGAGATGAACTCTGCCTTGTTGTAAAGACTTTTGACATCTACTGGAAGCCCTAGGAACTGCAATCTGGGAGTTATTCAATTGATTTTCTCATAGACAGACATTACAGTGAGTGGTGAGCTCAACAAACAAAATAAATCCGGATCGTTTGTCCTCTTTTTTTGCCTGCCATATCAATTCTGTTATACTCACAGATATTATTTTAACAGTTTGTCAGGACCCGGTTACGAACCTGGGTCTCCGGAGTGAGAAACAGTCACTTAACCAACTGAGCCACGAATAGTCAGCAGAACCCAGAAGATGAGGCAGACACAGCAGTACTTAAGACGGTGTATTTAATAAAGTAAAAAGGAGAAGTCCTTCAATACAAAAATGGCAAATCCAAAAGGTGGTAGGAATAGCACAAAAAAGCCTCAAGAGATACTCAAAAAACAAAAACAGAATTCCACAAGAGCATCCACCGGAATCGACAAGAAAACACAGAACACTAGGGCTGGGTGCTAACATACAAACACAGAGCACAGAACTGAGGGAAACTAAGGGTTTAAATACAATCAGGAGAAACGAGGCACAGGTGCAAATAATAATGGGGAACAAGGGAAAAAACATAAGGTCAAAAAGCACAATGGGGGCATCTAGTGACCAAAACCCGGAACAACCCTGGCCAAATCCTGACACAGTTTTAGAAACTTTAGAGTGTTTTCTATCCAATTATATATCCTAGCTTCTAGGCCTTAGTAACAGGAAGTTTACTTTGGGCACCTCAGTCATCCAAACTTCCGAATAGTGCCTCTTATACCTACTAATACTGACATCCACTACCACAAAGCTGTATTCCCACTACTACGACTTATTTCACAACCAGAAATACTTCAAGACCACCAAACGCATTGTCTTTAGGAAATGTCCATTTCTGGTTGTTCCTGCTCCTCAGAACACTGCCTGTTCAAACCCTCCTTGGGTTACTCCTCAAATTGACTGCGATAGTTTATCATTCTAACTTGTTGTTTTTAGTCTGTCTCTGCCCAAGACTAAGACGAGAGCAGAGGGCCCGCTCATCTGTATGCAGGCCATTGTGGGTCATTATGAACTGGCATTGTGTGTGTGTGTGTGTGTGTGTGTGTGTGTGTGTGTGTGTGTGTGTGTGTGTGTGTGTGTGTGTGTGTGTGTGTGTGTGTGTGTGTGTGTGTGTGTGTGTGTGTGTGTGTGTGTGTGTGTAATTATGGACTGGCCCTGTGTGTGTGTGTGTGTGAAGGCTGTGCTCACGTGTTGATTGAAGGTTAAAGAGGGACCTTCGGCTTGGCAAACGCTGAGACTCCCGTCCTCACTGGTGTGTGTGCGTACTGGCAACCCATCCAACCCTCACTCCCCTCGGCAGACTCTGCCGACCCTGGGCTGTCCCCTCCCAGTGTGTGTGTCTGCTGCTCCAAATAATACAACCCATCTGCTTCCTGACCCCACTGCCAGAACACTGGGTCTCTCTCCATCTCTCTCTTTCTCAGCTAAGCACAGAGTGTGCTTTGTGTCACCTCCACCACTCTCTTTGTTTTCCTTCAGTCTGTCTACCCTTAGTTTTCCATCTCTCTTTATTTCACTCCATCTTATCCCTTTCTCCATTTTAACTTTCTTTATTTCTCTCTCTGTCTAATTCTCTCTTTCTGTCTAATTCCCTCTCTCTGTCTAATTCTCTCTCTGTCTAATTACTTCACTCAGTCTAGTTCCTTCTCTCTTTCTGTCTAATTCCCTCTCTCTGTCTAATTATCTCTCTGTCTAGTTCTCTCTGTCTAGTTCCCTCTCTGTCTCTGTCTAGTTCCCTCTATCTCTCTGTCTAGTTCTCTCTATCTCTCTGTCTAGTTCCCTCTCTGTCTCTGTCTAGTTCCCTCTATCTCTCTGTCTAGTTCCCTCTATCTCTCTGTCTAGTTATCTCTATCTCTCTGTTGAGTTCTCTCTGTCTAGTTCCCTCTATCTCTCTGCCTAGTTCTCTCTCTGTCTAGTTCCCTCTCTGTCTAGTTCCCTCTATGTCTAGTTCCCTCTCTCTCTCTGTCTATATCCCTCTCTGTCTAGTTCCCTCTCTGTCTAGTTGCCTCTCTGTCTAGTTTTCTCTCTGTCTAGTTCCCTCTTTGTCTAGTTCCCTCTATCTATCTGTATATTTCTCTCTCTGTCTAGTTCCCTCTCTCTGTCTAGTTCCCTCTCTCTCTCTATCTAGTTCTCTCTCTCTGTCTAGTTCCCTCTCTGTCTAGTTCCCTCTCTGTCTAGTTCCCTCTCTCTGTCTAGTTCCCTCTCTGTCTAGTTCCCTCTGTCTCTCTGTCTAGTTCTCTCTCTGTCTAGTTCTCTATCTGTTTAGTTCCCTCTCTGTCTCTGTCTAGTTCCCCCTCTTTCTAGTTCCCTCTATCTCTCTGTCTAGTTCCCTCTATCTCTCTGTCTAGTTCCCTCTCTGTCTGGTTCCCTCTCTGTCTCTGTCTAGTTCCCTCTCTGTCTAGTTCCCTCTCTGTCTCTGTCTAGTTCCCCCTCTTTCTAGTCCCCTCTATCACACTGTCTAGTTCCATCTCTGTCTAGTTCCCTCTCTCTACAACTAGTTCCCTCTCTGTCTAGTTCCATCTCTGTCTAGTTCCCTCTCTCTACAACTAGTTCCCTCTCTGTCTAGTTCCCTCTCTGTCTAGTTCCCTCTCTGTCTCTGTCTAGTTCCCTCTATCTCTCTGTCTAGTTCCATCTCTGTCAAGTTCCATCTCTGTCTAGTTCCCTCTCTGTCTGGTTCCCTCTCTCTCTCTGTCTAGTTCCCTCTCTGTCTAGTTCCCTCTCAATTCAATTCAATTCAATTCTAGGGGCTTTATTGGCATGGGTAACATGTGTTAACATTGCCAAAGCAAGTAAGGTAGATAATATATAAAGTGAAATAAACAATAAAAATTAACAGTAGACATCACACATACAGAAGTTTCGAAACAAGAAATACATTACAAATGTCATATTATATATATACAGTGTTTTTACAATGTACAAATGGTAAAGGACACAAGATAAAATAAATAAGCATTGATATGTGTTGTATTTACAATGGTGCGTGTTCTTCACTGGTTGCCCTTTTCTCGTGACAACAGGTCACAAATCTTGCTGCTCTGATGGCACACTGTGGAATTTCAACCAGTAGATATGGGAGTTTTTCAAAATTGGATTTGTTTTCGAATTCTTTGTGGATCTGTGTAATCTGAGGGAAATATGTCTCTCTAATATGGTCATACATTGGGCAGGAGGTTAGGAAGTGCAGCTCAGTTTCCACCTCATTTTGTGGGCAGTGAGCACATAGCCTGTCTTCTCTTGAGAGCCATGTCTGCCTACGGCGGCCTTTCTCAATAGTAAGGCTATGCTCGCTGAGTCTGTACATAGTCAAAGCTTTCCTTAATTTTGGGTCAGTCACAGTGGTCAGGTATTCTGCCGCTGTGTACTCTCTGTGTAGGGCCAAATAGCATTCTAGTTTGCTCTGTTTTTTTGTTAATTCTTTCCAATGTGTCAAGTAATTATCTTTTTGTTTTCTCATGATTTGGTTGGGTCTAATTGTGCTGCTGTCCTGGGGTTCTGTAGGGTGTGTTTGTGTTTGTGAACAGAGCCCCAGGACCAGCTTGCTTAGGGGACTCTTCTCCAGGTTAATCTCTCTGTAGGTGATGGCTTTGTTGTGGAAGGTTTGGGAATCGCTTCCTTTTAGGTGGTTATAGAATTTAACAGCTCTTTTCTGGATTATGATAATTAGTGGGTATCGGCCTAATTCTGCTCTGCATGCATTATTTGGTGTTCTACGTTGTACATGGAGGATATTTTTGCAGAATTCTGCGTGCAGAGTCTCAATTTGGTGTTTGTCCCATTTTGGGAAGTCTTGGTTGGTGAGCGGACCCCAGACCTCACAACCATAAAGGGCAATGGGCTCTATGACTGATTCAAGTATTTTTAGCCAAATCTTAATTGGTATGTTGAAATTTATGTTCCTTTTGATGGCATAGAATGCCCTTCTTGCCTTGTCTCTCAGATCGTTCACAGCTTTGTGGAAGTTACCTGTGGCGCTGATGTTTAGGCCAAGGTATGTATAGTTTTTTGTGTGCTCTAGGGCAACAGTGTCTAGATGGAATTTGTATTTGTGGTCCTGGTGACTGGACCTTTTTGGAACACCATTATTTTGGTCTTACTGAGATTTACTGTCAGGGCCCAGGTCTGACAGAATCTGTGCATAAGATCTAGGTGCTGCTGTAGGCCCTCCTTGGTTGGTGACAGAAGCACCAGATCATCAGCAAACAGCAGACATTTGACTTCAGATTCTAGTAGGGTGAGGCCGGGTGCTGCAGACTTTTCTAGTGCCCGCGCCAGTTCGTTGATATATATGTTGAAGAGGGTGGGGCTTAAGCTGCATCCCTGTCTAACCCCACGACCCTGTGTGAAGAAATGTGTGTGTTTTTTGCCAATTTTAACCGCACACTTGTTGTTTGTGTACATGGATTTTATGATGTCGTATGTTTTACCCCCAACACCACTTTCCATCAGATTGTATAGCAGACCCTCATGCCAAAATGAGTCGAAGGCTTTTTTGAAATCAACAAAGCGTGAGAAGACTTTGCCTTTGTTTTGGTTTGTTTGGTTGTCAATTAGGGTGTGCAGGGTGAATACATGGTCTGTTGTGCGGTAACTTGGTAAAAAGCCAATTTGACATTTGCTCAGTACATTGTTTTCATTGAGGAAGTGTACTAGTCTGCTGTTAATGATAATGCAGAAGATTTTCCCAAGGTTACTGTTGACGCATATTCCACAGTAGTTATTGGGGTCAAATTTGTCTCCATTTTTGTGGATTGGGGTGATCAGTCCTTGGTTCCAAATATTGGGGAAGATGCCAGAGCTAAGGATGATGTTAAAGAGTTTTAGTATAGCCAATTGGAATTTGTTGTCTGTATATTTGATCATTTCATTGAGGATACCATCAACACCACAGGCCTTTTTGGGTTGGAGGGTTTTTATTTTGTCCTTTAACTCATTCAATGTAATTGGAGAATCCAGTGGGTTCTGGTAGTCTTTAATAGTTGATTCTAAGATCTGAACTTGATCATGTATATGTTTTTGCTCTTTATTCTTTGTTATAGAGCCAAAAAGATTGGAGAAGTGGTTTACCCATACATCTCCATTTTGGATAGATAATTATTCGTGTTGTTGTTTGTTTAGTGTTTTCCAATTTTCCCAGAAGTGGTTAGAGTCTATGGATTCTTCAATTACATTGAGCTGATTTCTGACATGCTGTTCCTTCTTTTTCCGAAGTGTATTTCTGTATTGTTTTAGTGATTCAACTCTCTACATCTAGTTCCCTCTCCATCTAGTTCCCTCTCTGTCTCTGTCTAGTTCCATCTCTGTCTAGTTCCCTCTCTCTACATCTAGTTCCCTCTCTGTCTAGTTCCCTCTCTGTCTAGTTCCCTCTCTGTCTCTGTCTAGTTCCCTCTATCTCTCTGTCTAGTTCCATCTCTGTCAAGTTCCCTCTCTGTCTCGCTCCCTCTCTGTCTAGTTCCCTCTCTCTCTCTGTCTAGTTCCCTCTTTTCTCTGTCTAGTTCCCTCTTTTCTCTGTCTAGTTCCCTCTCTCTCTCTGTCTAGTTCCCTCTTTTCTCTGTCTAGTTCCCTCTTTTCTCTGTCTAGTTCCCTCTTTTCTCTGTCTAGTTCCCTCTTTTCTCTGTCTAGTTCCCTCTTTTCTCTGTCTAGTTCCCTCTTTTCTCTGTCTAGTTCCCTCTCTCTCTCTGTCTAGTTCCCTCTTTTCTCTGTCTAGTTCCCTCTTTTCTCTGTCTAGTTCCCTCTCTGTCTAGTTCCCTCGTTCTGTCTAGTTCCCTCTCTCTGTCTAGTTTCCATCCTCTCTCTGTCTGTGCCAATACATTGTGTCTCACCTCCACCTCCCTACAGCCATACACACACACATACACAAACATACACACATACACACACACATACATCAAGGTCTATTGTAAGACATTAAATTAAAAATATAGAGGGTAATATACATTTTAAATATTATAAACTGTCATTGTAATTAACTGTCTCTGTCTTCCTCTCTCCCTCCCTCGCCCCACCCCTCTCTCAATCTCCCTTTCCCTCACCCCACCCCTTTCTCTCGCTCCCTGTCCCTCGCACCACCACTCTCTCCTTCTCTCTCTCCTTCTCCTTCTCCATCTCCCTCGCCCCACCGCTCTCTCCCTCTCTCTTGCTCCCTGTCCCTCACCCCACCCCTCTCTACCCCTCTCTCTCCTTCTCCCTGTCCCTGTCCCTTGCCCCAACCCTCTCTCTCTCCTTCTCTTTCTCTCATTCCGTCGCCCCACCGCTCTCTCCCTCTCGCTCCCTGTCCCTCGCCCCCCACCACTCTCTCTCTCTCTCTCTCTCTCTCTCTCTCCCTCTCGCTCCCTGTCCTTCGCCCCACCCCTCTCTCTCTCCCTCTCGCTCCCTGTCCCTCGCCCCACCCCTCTCTCTCTCTCCCTCTCGCTCCCTGTCCCTCGCCCCACCCCTCTCTCTCTCCCTCTCTCTCCCTGTCCCTCGCCCCACCTCTCTCTCTCTCTCTCTCTCTCTCTCTCTCCTTCTCCCTCTCCCTGTCCCTCGCCCCACCACTCACTCCTTCTCTCTCTTCTTCTCCCTCTCCCTGTCCGTCGCCCCACCGCTCTCTCCCTCTCTCTCGCTCCCTGTCCCTCGCCCCACCCCTCTCTCCTTCTCTCTCTACTTCTCCCTCTCTCTGTCCATTGCCCCACCCCTCTCTCTCTTTCTCTCCCTGTAGTGACAGGTTTTCCCTACCCTAGT
>NC_088242.1:10540714-10555714 GCF_036934945.1 Oncorhynchus masou masou
CACACACACATTGTCCACTCTCCAGTGATGAACACAGAAACAACTCAATCTGGCTCTGTGCCATAAGCCTCTCTCACCCGCCCCACACATTAATTATACCCTTGTTAATCACCATGGTGATGCACACACACAGACACATATATATACACACACACACACACACACACACACACACACACACACACACACACACACACACACACACACACACACACACACACACATATGCATGACTCACAAACACAAACACCCCCATCCCTCTCCATTCATTCACAATAATTGCTGCACAGACATTTTCTCTCTGCTTCTCTTTCTATTTCTCTCTCTCTCTATTTCTCTGTCTCTCTCTCTCTCTTTCTCTCTCTCTCTCTTGCTCTCTCCCTCTCTCTTGCTCTCTCTCTCTCTCTCTCTCTCTTGCTCTCCCTCTCTCTCTCTCTCTTTCATAAATGGCATGTGATTGTGGTATTTTATCACTACGCTGATTGTTATGTCTATTATCAAGAACTTCCTGTCTTCTCCACAGGGGGGTTATGCAGCGTACAGATACGCACAACCAGCAGCCACGGCTGCAACTGCATATAGTGACAGGTAACACACACACACACACTGCTCCCCTATCCCCAAATCTCCAGCCACTTGCCCCCCCCCCCCAGGGGGCCCCGCCTCCGGCCTCAGTCTTCCCAGGCACCGAGCTCTCCTCCCTGGGTTGGGTGGGCTGCGCGTGAGAGCGTTGGGAGAACTAATCTGGGGAAGATTGAGCGTGTCAGGTCTGATAAGGGGCAGTGGCATCGGGAGACTGTAGGATGATGTTAGATATCAGACAACGCTCTGCCAATGGGGGGATTGTGTACAGCAGAGTAGAGCAGGTGAAAGGGTGTTTCTCTCGCTCAGCTATAGTTATTTCATTCTCTCTTTCTGTTCTCCATCTCTTTTGCCTTCTGTACCTTTTCAAGTCTTTTCTTTCCCTTCTCCCTCAGTCTCACTCCCTACTCCCTCAGTCTCACTCCCTTCTCCCTCAGTCTCAATCCCTACTCCCTCTGTCTCACTCCCTACTACCTCAGTCTCACTCCCTACTCCCTCAGTCTCACTCCCTACTCCCTCAGTCTCACTCCCTACTCCCTCAGTCTCACTCCCTACTCCCTCAGTCTCACTCCCTACTCCCTCAGTCTCACTCCCTTCTCCCTCAGTCTTACTCCCTCCTCCCTCAGTCTCACTCCCTTCTCCCTCAGTCTCACTCCCTTCTCCCTCAGTCTCACTCCCTACTCCCTCAGTCTCACTCCCTTCTCCCTCAGTCTCACTCCCTTCTCCCTCAGTCTCACTCCCTTCTCCCTCAGTCTCATTCCCTACTCCCTCAGTCTCACTCCCTTCTCCCTCAGTCTCACTCCCTTCTCCCTCAGTCTCACTCCCTACTCCCTCAGTCTCACTCCCTACTCCCTCAGTCTCACTCCCTTCTTCCTCAGTCTCACTCCCTTCTCCCTCAGTCTCACTCCCTTCTCCCTCAATCTCACTCCCTTCTCCCTCAGTCTCACTCCCTTCTCCCTCAGTCTCATTCCCTACTCCCTCAGTCTCACTCCCTACTCCCTCAGTCTCACTCCCTTCTCCTTCAGTCTCACTCCCTACTCCTTCAGTCTCACTCCCTACTCCCTCAGTCTCACTCCCTTCTCCCTCAGTCTCAAACCTTTCTCCCTCAGTCTCACTCCCTACTCCTTCAGTCTCACTCCCTACTCCCTCAGTTACACTCCCTACTCCCTCAGTCTCATTCCCTACTCCCTCAGTCTCACTACCTTCTCCCTCAGTCTCACTCCTTTCTCCCTCAGTCTCACTCCCTACTCCCTCAGTCTCACTCCCTACTCCCTCAGTCTCACTCCCTCCTCCCTCAGTCTCACTCCCTTCTTCCTCAGTCTTACTCCCTACTCCCTCAGTCTCACTCCCTACTCCTTCAGTCTCACTCCCTACTCCCTCAGTCTCACTCCCTACTCCCTCAGTCTCACTCCCTTCTCCCTCTGTCTCACTCCCTACTACCTCAGTCTCACTCCCTACTCCCTCAGTCTCACTCCCTACTCCCTCTGTCTCACTCCCTACTACCTCAGTCTCACTCCCTACTCCCTCAGTCTCACTCCCTACTCCCTCTGTCTCAATCCCTACTCCCTCAGACTCACTCCCTACTCCCTCAGTCTCACTCCTTTCTCCCTCAGTCTCACTCCCTACTCCCTCAGTCTCACTCCCTACTCCCTCAGTCTCACTCCCTCCTCCCTCAGTCTCACTCCCTACTCCCTCAGTCTCACTCCCTACTCCCTCTGTCTCACTCCCTACTACCTCAGTCTCACTCCCTACTCCCTCAGTCTCACTCCCTACTCCCTCTGTCTCAATCCCTACTCCCTCAGACTCACTCCCTACTCCCTCAGTCTCACTCCTTTCTCCCTCAGTCTCACTCTCTACTCCCTCAGTCTCATTCCCTACTCCCTCAGTCTCATTCCCTACTCCCTCAGTCTCACTCCCTTCTTCCTCAGTCTCACTCCCTACTCCCTCAATCTCACTCCCTACTCCCTTTGTCTCAATCCCTACTCCCTCAGTCTCACTCCCTACTCCCTCAGTCTCACTCCCTACTCCCTCAGTCTCACTCCCTACTCCCTCTGTCTTTTTAAACTCTTGTGATTTAAAGCGAGTCAGTTAATTCAGTGAGGGATGGAGTGTTTTTTATTCTTGTCTAATAGGGCTTAGAGGGAGTGGATCAGTGTGGAACTGAGAGAATTGCTGCCTCTGTTTCCCTGGGGAACTCTTTCACACAGACACACAACCATGTCCTTCTGCTTCAGTCTTCCTCACTCCACAGACAATTAGATGTATTGTTTTTGAATGGTGCATGTCAACAGGTAGAACATGACAGCTGAAATAGTCGTGGCATTATCTATTAACTAGCAACAGGATATAGATTCATTTTCATCCACTTCCACTCCTCCTTCATCCATCCATCCATACATCCATCCATCTATTCACATCTCCTCCCCTGTACATTGACCACCTATCTTTCTTCCTCACATCCATCCCTCCTTTCAGTCATCTCCTCTCTTCACTTTTTTCCAATGATGTCATGCTCCCACCCTGCCATCATTCGCTCCCTCCACCTCTCCTCTATTCCTCCTTTCCTTCACCCTTTAATTCCTCTTCCATGTCTTTTTTTCTCCTCTACTCTCTGATAGCCCAACCCTAGCCCTAACCCGTACAGGGCCTTATCTATGCCCTCCAGACCTCCACTTGCATCCCTTGCTTTTGGAAGATAGCAAACAAAAGAGGGAGCAGAGAGAGGGATGTGGAGGAGAGGAATGTACAAAGCGGTCGACGCGGCCCGCCTGGTCCCGTCTCAGAGAGAGAGGGATGAAAGGGGGGAGGGTGGGATTAGTTCTGAGCTAGTGCTAGTGAATAGAGAGGGAATAAGCCTTCAGAGACAGAGACAGAGAGATACAGGAGGAATGAAGGGAAGAGCCAGAGAGTAGAAGGGCAGAGAGAGATACAGGAGGAATGAAGAGAAGAGCCAGCAAGTAGAAGGGAAGAGAGAGATACAGGAGGAATGAAGAGAAGAGCCAGCAAGTAGAAGGGCAGATAGAGATACAGGAGGAATGAAGAGAAGAACCAGAGAGTAGAAGGGCAGAGAGAGATACAGGAGGAATGAAGGGAAGAGCCAGAGAGCAGAAGGGCAGAGAGAGATACAGGAGGAATGAAGAGAAGAGCCAGCAAGTAGAAGGGAAGAGAGAGATACAGGAGGAATGAAGAGAAGAGCCAGAGATTAGACGAGGGCAGAGAGAGATACAGGAGGAATGAAGGGAAGTGCCAGAGAGTAGAAGGGCAGAGAAAGTTACAGGAGGAATGAAGGGAAGAGCCAGAGAGTAGAAGAGGGCAGAGAGAGATACAGGGGGAATGAAGAGAAGAGCCAGAGTGTAGAAGGGCAGTGAGAGATACAGGAGGAATGAAGGGAAGTGCCAGAGAGTAGAAGGGCAGAGAGATACAGGAGGAATGAAGGGAAGAGCCAGATAGTAGAAGTGCAGAGAGCGATACAGGAGGAATGAAGGGAAGAGCCAGAGAGTAAAAGGGCAGAGAGAGATACAGGAGGAATGAAGGGAAGTGCCAGAGAGTAGATGAGGGCAGATAGAGATACAGGAGGAATGAAGGGAAGAGCCAGAGAGTAGACAAGGGCAGAGAGAGATACAAGAGGAATGAAGGGAAGAACCAGAGAGTAGACGAGGGCAGAGAGAGATACAGGAGGAATGAAGAGAAGAGACAGAGAGTATACGAGGGCAGAGAGAGATACAGGAGGAATGAAGAGAAGAGCCAGAGAATAGAAGGGCAGAGAGAGATACAGGAGGAATGAAGGGAAGAGCCAGAGAGTAGAAGAGGCCAGAGAGAGATACAAGAGGAATGAAGGAAGATCCAGAGAGTAGACAAGGGCAGAGAGAGATACAGGAGGAATGAAGGGACGAGCCAGAGAGTAGAAGGGCAGAGAGAGATACAGGAGGAATGAAGGGAAGAGCCAGAGAGTAGATGAGGGCAGAGAGAGATACAGGAAGAATGAAGAGAAGAGACAGAGAGTAGAAGAGGGCAGAGAGAGATACAGGAGGAATGAAGGGAAGAGCCAGAAAGTAGATGAGGGCAGAGAGGGATACAGGAGGAATGATGGGAAGAGACAAACAGTAGAAGAGGGCAGAGAGAGATACATTAAGAATGAAGGGAAGAACCAGAGAGTAGACGAGGGCAGAGAGAGATACAGGAGGAATGAAGAGAAGAGCCAGAGAGTAGAAGGGCAGAGAGAGATACATGAGGAATGAAGGGAAGAGCCAGAGCGTAGAAGAGGGCAGAGAGAGATACAGGGGGAATGAAGGGAAGAGCCAGAGAGTAGACAAGGGCAGAGAGAGATAAAGGAGGAATGAAGGGAAGAACCAGAGAGTAGATGAGGTCAGAGAGAGATACAGTAGGAATGAAGGGAAGAGCCAGAGAGTGGATGGGGGCAGAGAGAGATAAAGGGGGAATGAAGAGAAGAGCCAGAGAGTAGACGAGGGCAGAGAGAGATACAGGAGGAATGAAGAGAAGTGCCAGAGAATAGAAGGGCAGAGAGAGATACAGGAGGAATGAAGAGAAGAGCCAGCAAGTAGAAGGGCAGAGAGAGATACAGGAGGAATGAAGAGAAGAGCCAGAGATTAGACGAGGGCAGAGAGAGATACAGGAGGAATGAAGGGAAGTACCAGAGAGTAGAAGGGCAGAGAAAGTTACAGGAGGAATGAAGGGAAGAGCCAGAGAGTAGAAGAGGGCAGAGAGAGATACAGGGGGAATGAAGAGAAGAGCCAGAGTGTAGAAGGGCAGTGAGAGATACAGGAGGAATGAAGGGAAGTGCCAGAGAGTAGAAGGGCAGAGAGAGATACAGGAGGAATGAAGGGAAGAGCCAGATAGTAGAAGTGCAGAGAGCGATACAGGAGGAATGAAGGGAAGAGCCAGAGAGTAAAAGGGCAGAGAGAGATACAGGAGGAATGAAGGGAAGTGCCAGAGAGTAGATGAGGGCAGATAGAGATACAGGAGGAATGAAGGGAAGAGCCAGAGAGTAGACAAGGGCAGAGAGAGATACAAGAGGAATGAAGGGAAGAACCAGAGAGTAGACGAGGGCAGAGAGAGATACAGGAGGAATGAAGGGAAGAGCCAGAGAGTGGATGAGGGCAGAGAGAGATAGAGGGGGAATGAAGAGAAGAGACAGAGAGTATACGAGGGCAGAGAGAGATACAGGAGGAATGAAGAGAAGAGCCAGAGAATAGAAGGGCAGAGAGAGATACAGGAGGAATGAAGGCAAGAGCCAGAGAGTAGAAGAAGCCAGAGAGAGATACAAGAGGAATGAAGGGAAGAGCCAGAGAGTAGATGAGGGCAGAGAGAGATACAGGAAGAATGAAGAGAAGAGACAGAGAGTAGAAGAGGGCAGAGAGAGATACAGGAGGAATGAAGGGAAGAGCCAGAAAGTAGATGAGGGCAGAGAGGGATACAGGAGGAATGATGGGAAGAGACAAACAGTAGAAGAGGGCAGAGAGAGATACATTAAGAATGAAGGGAAGAACCAGAGAGTAGACGAGGGCAGAGAGAGATACAGGAGGAATGAAGAGAAGAGCCAGAGAGTAGAAGGGCAGGGAGAGATACAGGAGGAATGAAGGGAAGAGCCAGAGAGTAGATGAGGGCAGAGAGAGATACAGGAAGAATGAAGAGAAGAGACAGAGAGTAGAAGAGGGCAGAGAGAGATACAGGAGGAATGAAGGGAAGAGCCAGAAAGTAGATGAGGGCAGAGAGGGATACAGGAGGAATGATGGGAAGAGACAAACAGTAGAAGAGGGCAGAGAGAGATACATTAAGAATGAAGGGAAGAACCAGAGAGTAGACGAGGGCAGAGAGAGATACAGGAGGAATGAAGAGAAGAGCCAGAGAGTAGAAGGGCAGGGAGAGATACATGAGGAATGAAGGGAAGAGCCAGAGCGTAGAAGAGGGCAGAGAGAGATACAGGGGGAATGAAGGGAAGAGCCAGAGAGTAGACAAGGGCAGAGAGAGATACAGGAGGAATGAAGGGAAGAACCAGAGAGTAGATGAGGTCAGAGAGAGATACAGTAGGAATGAAGGGAAGAGCCAGAGAGTGGATGAGGGCAGAGAGAGATACAGGGGGAATGAAGAGAAGAGCCAGAGAGTAGACGAGGGCAGAGAGAGATACAGGAGGAATGAAGAGAAGTGCCAGAGAATAGAAGGGCAGAGAGAGATACAGGAGGAATGAAGAGAAGAGCCAGCAAGTAGAAGGGCAGAGAGAGATACAGGAGGAATGAAGAGAAGAGCCAGAGATTAGACGAGGGCAGAGAGAGATACAGGAGGAATGAAGGGAAGTGCCAGAGAGTAGAAGGGCAGAGAAAGTTACAGGAGGAATGAAGGGAAGAGCCAGAGAGTAGAAGAGGGCAGAGAGAGATACAGGGGGAATGAAGAGAAGAGCCAGAGTGTAGAAGGGCAGTGAGAGATACAGGAGGAATGAAGGGAAGTGCCAGAGAGTAGAAGGGCAGAGAAAGATACAGGAGGAATGAAGGGAAGAGCCAGATAGTAGAAGTGCAGAGAGAGATACAGGAGGAATGAAGGGAAGAGCCAGAGAGTAGAAGAGGCCAGAGAGAGATACAAGAGGAATGAAGGAAGATCCAGAGAGTAGACAAGGGCAGAGAGAGATACAGGAGGAATGAAGGGACGAGCCAGAGAGTAGAAGGGCAGAGAGAGATACAGGAGGAATGAAGGGAAGAGCCAGAGAGTAGACGAGGGCAGAGAGAGATACAGGAGGAATGAAGAGAAGAGGTAGAGGGTAGAAGAGGGCAGAGAGAGATACAGGAGGAATGAAGGGAAGAACCAGAGAGTCGACGAGGGCAGAGAGAGATACAGGAGGAATGAAGGGAAGAGCCAGAGAGTAAACGAGGGCATAGAGAGATACAGGAGGAATGAAGAGAAAAGCCAGAGAGTAGACGAGGGCAGAGAGAGATACAGGAGGAAAGAAGAGAAGAGCCAGAGAGTAGAAGGGCAAAGAGAGATACAGGAGGAATGAAGAGAAGAGCCAGAGAGTAGAAGAAGGCAGAGAGAGATACAGGAGAAAGGAAGAGAAGGGCCAGAGAGAATATGAGGGCAGAGAGAGATACAGGAGGAATGAAGAGAAGGGCCAGAGAGTAGACGAGGGCATTGAAAGATACAGGAGGAATGAAGAGAAGAGCCAGAAGTGGAAGGGCAGTGAGAGATACAGGAGGAATGAAGGGAAGTGCCCGAGAGTAGAAGGGCAGAGAGAGATACAGGAGGAATGAAGGGAAATGCCAGAGAGTAGAAGGGCAGAGATAGATGCAGGAGGAATGAAGGGAGGAACCAGAGAATAGACGAGGGCAGAGAGAGATACAGGAGGATTGAAGGGAAGAGCCAGAGAGTAGAAGAAGGCAGAGAGAGATACAGGAGGAATGAAGAGAAGGGCCAGAGAGTGGAAGGGCAGTGAGAGATACAGGAGGAATGAAGGGAAGGGCCAGAGAGTAGATGAGGGCAGAGAAAGATACAGGAGGAATGAAGGGAAGAGCCAGAGAGTAGACAAGGGCAGAGAGAGATACAGGAGGAATGAAGGGAAGTGCCAGAGAGTAGAAGGGCAGAGAGAGATACAGGAGGAATGAAGGGAAGACCCAGAGAGTAGATGGGCAGAGAGAGATACAGGAGGAATGAAGGGAAGTGCCAGAGAGTAGAAGGGCAGAGAGAGACAGGAGGAATGAAGGGAAGAGCCAGCGAGTAGATGGGCAGAGAGAGATACAGGAGGAATGAAGGGAATGACCAGAGAGTAGATGAGGGCAGAGAAAGATCCTTGAGGAATGAAGGGAAGAGCCAGAGAGTAGACAAGGGCAGAGAGAGATACAGGAGGAATGAAGGGAAGAGCCAGAGAGTAGAAGGGCAGTGAGAGACACAGGAGGAATGAAGTGAAGTGCCAGAGAGTAGAAGGGCAGAGAGAGATACAGGAGGAATGAAGGGAAGAGCCAGAGAGTAGAAGGGCAGAGAGATACAGGAGGAATGAAGGGAAGAGCCAGAGAGTAGAAGGGCAGTGAGAGATACAGGAGGAATGAAGGGAAGTGCCAGAGAGTAGAAGGGCAGAGAGAGATACAGGAGGAATGAAGGGAAGAGCCAGAGAGTAGAAGAGGGCAGAGAGAGATACAGGGGGAATGAAGAGAAGAGCCAGAGTGTAGAAGGGCAGTGAGAGATACAGGAGGAATGAAGGGAAGTGCCAGAGAGTAGAAGGGCAGAGAAAGATACAGGAGGAATGAAGGGAAGAGCCAGATAGTAAAAGTGCAGAGAGAGATACAGGAGGAATGAAGGGAAGAGCCAGAGAGTAGAAGAGGCCAGAGAGAGATACAAGAGGAATGAAGGAAGATCCAGAGAGTAGACAAGGGCAGAGAGAGATACAGGAGGAATGAAGGGACGAGCCAGAGAGTAGACAAGGGCAGAGAGAGATACAGGAGGAATGAAGGGAAGAACCAGAGAGTAGATGAGGTCAGAGAGAGATACAGTAGGAATGAAGGGAAGAGCCAGAGAGTGGATGAGGGCAGAGAGAGATACAGGGGGAATGAAGAGAAGAGCCAGAGAGTAGACGAGGGCAGAGAGAGATACAGGAGGAATGAAGAGAAGTGCCAGAGAATAGAAGGGCAGAGAGAGATACAGGAGGAATGAAGAGAAGAGCCAGCAAGTAGAAGGGCAGAGAGAGATACAGGAGGAATGAAGAGAAGAGCCAGAGATTAGACGAGGGCAGAGAGAGATACAGGAGGAATGAAGCGAAGTGCCAGAGAGTAGAAGGGCAGAGAAAGTTACAGGAGGAATGAAGGGAAGAGCCAGAGAGTAGAAGAGGGCAGAGAGAGATACAGGGGGAATGAAGAGAAGAGCCAGAGTGTAGAAGGGCAGTGAGAGATACAGGAGGAATGAAGGGAAGTGCCAGAGAGTAGAAGGGCAGAGAAAGATACAGGAGGAATGAAGGGAAGAGCCAGAGAGTAGAAGAGGCCAGAGAGAGATCCAAGAGGAATGAAGGAAGATCCAGAGAGTAGACAAGGGCAGAGAGAGATACAGGAGGAATGAAGGGACGAGCCAGAGAGTAGAAGGGCAGAGAGAGATACAGGAGGAATGAAGGGAAGAGCCAGAGAGTAGACGAGGGCAGAGAGAGATACAGGAGGAATGAAGAGAAGAGGTAGAGGGTAGAACAGGGCAGAGAGAGATACAGGATGAATGAAGGGAAGAACCAGAGAGTCGACGAGGGCAGAGAGAGATACAGGAGGAATGAAGGGAAGAGCCAGAGAGTAAACGAGGGCATAGAGAGATACAGGAGGAATGAAGAGAAAAGCCAGAGAGTAGACGAGGGCAGAGAGAGATACAGGAGGAAAGAAGAGAAGAGCCAGAGAGTAGAAGGGCAAAGAGAGATACAGGAGGAATGAAGAGAAGAGCCAGAGAGTAGAAGAAGGCAGAGAGAGATACAGGAGGAATGAAGAGAAGAGCCAGCAAGTAGAAGGGCAGAGAGAGATACAGGAGGAATGAAGAGAAGAGCCAGAGATTAGACGAGGGCAGAGAGAGATACAGGAGGAATGAAGCGAAGTGCCAGAGAGTAGAAGGGCAGAGAAAGTTACAGGAGGAATGAAGGGAAGAGCCAGAGAGTAGAAGAGGGCAGAGAGAGATACAGGGGGAATGAAGAGAAGAGCCAGAGTGTAGAAGGGCAGTGAGAGATACAGGAGGAATGAAGGGAAGTGCCAGAGAGTAGAAGGGCAGAGAAAGATACAGGAGGAATGAAGGGAAGAGCCTAGAGAGTAGAAGAGGCCAGAGAGAGATACAAGAGGAATGAAGGAAGATCCAGAGAGTAGACAAGGGCAGAGAGAGATACAGGAGGAATGAAGGGACGAGCCAGAGAGTAGAAGGGCAGAGAGAGATACAGGAGGAATGAAGGGAAGAGCCAGAGAGTAGACGAGGGCAGAGAGAGATACAGGAGGAATGAAGAGAAGAGGTAGAGGGTAGAAGAGGGCAGAGAGAGATACAGGAGGAATGAAGGGAAGAACCAGAGAGTCGACGAGGGCAGAGAGAGATACAGGAGGAATGAAGGGAAGAGCCAGAGAGTAAACGAGGGCATAGAGAGATACAGGAGGAATGAAGAGAAAAGCCAGAGAGTAGACGAGGGCAGAGAGAGATACAGGAGGAAAGAAGAGAAGAGCCAGAGAGTAGAAGGGCAAAGAGAGATACAGGAGGAATGAAGAGAAGAGCCAGAGAGTAGAAGAAGGCAGAGAGAGATACAGGAGAAATGAAGAGAAGGGCCAGAGAGAATATGAGGGCAGAGAGAGATACAGGAGGAATGAAGAGAAGGGCCAGAGAGTAGACGAGGGCATTGAAAGATACAGGAGGAATGAAGAGAAGAGCCAGAGAGTGGAAGGGCAGTGAGAGATACAGGAGGAATGAAGGGAAGTGCCCGAGAGTAGAAGGGCAGAGAGAGATACAGGAGGAATGAAGGGAAATGCCAGAGAGTAGAAGGGCAGAGATAGATACAGGAGGAATGAAGGGAGGAACCAGAGAATAGACGAGGGCAGAGAGAGATACAGGAGGATTGAAGGGAAGAGCCAGAGAGTAGAAGAAGGCAGAGAGAGATACAGGAGGAATGAAGAGAAGGGCCAGAGAGTGGAAGGGCAGTGAGAGATACAGGAGGAATGAAGGGAAGTGCCCGAGAGTAGAAGGGCAGAGAGAGATACAGGAGGACTGAACGGAAGAGCCAGAGAGTAGATGGGCAGAGAGATACAGGAGGAATGAAGGGAAGGGCCAGAGAGTAGATGAGGGCAGAGAAAGATACAGGAGGAATGAAGGGAAGAGCCAGAGAGTAGACAAGGGCAGAGAGAGATACAGGAGGAATGAAGGGAAGTGCCAGAGAGTAGAAGGGCAGAGAGAGATACAGGAGGAATGAAGGGAAGACCCAGAGAGTAGATGGGCAGAGAGAGATACAGGAGGAATGAAGGGAAGTGCCAGAGAGTAGAAGGGCAGAGAGAGACAGGAGGAATGAAGGGAAGAGCAAGCGAGTAGATGGGCAGAGAGAGATACAGGAGGAATGAAGGGAATGACCAGAGAGTAGATGAGGGCAGAGAAAGATCCTTGAGGAATGAAGGGAAGAGCCAGAGAGTAGACAAGGGCAGAGAGAGATACAGGAGGAATGAAGGGAAGAGCCAGAGAGTAGAAGGGCAGTGAGAGACACAGGAGGAATGAAGGGAAGTGCCAGAGAGTAGAAGGGCAGAGAGAGATACAGGAGGAATGAAGGGAAGAGCCAGAGAGTAGAAGGGCAGAGAGATACAGGAGGAATGAAGGGAAGAGCCAGAGAGTAGAAGGGCAGTGAGAGATACAGGAGGAATGAAGGGAAGTGCCAGAGAGTAGAAGGGCAGAGAGAGATACAGGAGGAATGAAGGGAAGAGCCAGAGAGTAGATGAGGGCAGAGAGAGATACATTAGGAATGAAGGGAATAGCCAGAGAGTAGATGAGGGCAGAGGGAGATACAGGAGGAATGAAGAGAAGAGCCAAAGAGTAGAAGGGCAGTGAGAGATACAGGAGGATTGAAGGGAAGTGCCAGAGAGTAGAAGGCAGAGAGAGACAGGAGGAATGAAGGGAAGAGCCAGCGAGTAGATGGGCAGAGAGAGATACAGGAGGAATGAAGGGAATGGCCAGAGAGTAGATGAGGGCAGAGAAAGATAAAGTAGGAATGAAGGGAAGAGCCAGAGAGTAGACAAGGGCAGAGAGAGATACAGGAGGAATGAAGGGAAGAGCCAGAGAGTAGAAGGGCAGTGAGAGATACAGGAGGAATGAAGGGAAGTGCCAGAGAGTAGAAGGGCAGAGAGAGATACAGGAGGAATGAAGGGAAGAGCCAGAGAGTAGAAGGGCAGAGAGATACAGGAGGAATGAAGGGAAGAGCCAGAGAGTAGAAGGGCAGTGAGAGATACAGGAGGAATGAAGGGAAGTGCCAGAGAGTAGAATGGCAGAGAGAGATACAGGAGGAATGAAGGGAAGAGCCAGAGAGTAGATGAGGGCAGCGAGAGATACATTAGGAATGAAGGGAATAGCCAGAGAGTAGATGAGGGCAGAGGGAGATACAGGAGGAATGAAGAGAAGAGCCAAAGAGTAGAAGTGCAGAGAGATACAGGAGGAATGAAGAGAAGCGCCAGAGAGTAGAAGGGCAGAGAGAGATACCGGAGGAATGAAGAGAAGAGCCAGAGAGTAGAAGAGCATAGAGAGATACAGGAGGACTGAAGGGAAGAACCAGAGAGTCGACGAGGGCAGAGAGAGATACAGGAGGAATGAAGGGAAGAGCCAGAGAGTAAACGAGGGCATAGAGAGATACAGGAGAAATGAAGAGAAAAGCCAGAGAGTAGACGAGGGCAGAGAGAGATACAGGAGGAAAGAAGAGAAGAGCCAGAGAGTAGAAGGGCAAAGAGAGATACAGGAGGAATGAAGAGAAGAGCCAGAGAGTAGATGAAGGCAGAGAGAGATACAGGAGAAATTAAGAGAAGGGCCAGAGAGAATATGAGGGCAGAGAGAGATACAGGAGGAATGAAGAGAAGGGCCAGAGAGTAGATGAGGGCATAGAAAGATACAGGAGGAATGAAGAGAAGGGCCAGAGAGTGGAAGGGCAGTGAGAGATACAGGAGGAATGAAGGGAAGTGCCCGAGAGTAGAAGGGCAGAGAGAGATACAGGAGGAATGAAGGGAAATGCCAGAGAGTAGAAGGGCAGAGATAGATACAGGAGGAATGAAGGGAGGAACCAGAGAATAGACGAGGGCAGAGAGAGATACAGGAGGATTGAAGGGAAGAGCCAGAGAGTAGAAGAAGGCAGAGAGAGATACAGGAGGAATGAAGAGAAGGGCCAGAGAGTGGAAGGGCAGTGAGAGATACAGGAGGAATGAAGGGAAGTGCCCGAGAGTAGAAGGGCAGAGAGAGATACAGGAGGACTGAACGGAAGAGCCAGAGAGTAGATGGGCAGAGAGAGATACAGGAGGAATGAAGGGAAGGGCCAGAGAGTAGATGAGGGCAGAGAAAGATACAGGAGGAATGAAGGGAAGAGCCAGAGAGTAGACAAGGGCAGAGAGAGATACGGGAGGAATGAAGGGAAGTGCCAGAGAGTAGAAGGGCAGAGAGAGATACAGGAGGAATGAAGGGAAGACCCAGAGAGTAGATGGGCAGAGAGAGATACAGGAGGAATGAAGGGAAGTGCCAGAGAGTAGAAGGGCAGAGAGAGACAGGAGGAATGAAGGGAAGAGCCAGCGAGTAGATGGGCAGAGAGAGATACAGGAGGAATGAAGAGAAGCGCCAGAGAGTAGATGAGGGCAGAGAAAGATACAGGAGGAATGAAGGGAAGAGCCAGAGAGTAGACAAGGGCAGAGAGAGATACAGGAGGAATGAAGGGAAGAGCCAGAGAGTAGAAGGGCAGTGAGAGATACAGGAGGAATGAAGGGAAGTGCCAGAGAGTAGAAGGGCAGAGAGAGATACAGGAGGAATGAAGGGAAGAGCCAGAGAGTAGAAGGGCAGAGAGATACAGGAGGAATGAAGGGAAGAGCCAGAGAGTAGAAGGGCAGTGAGAGATACAGGAGGAATGAAGGGAAGTGCCAGAGAGTAGAAGGGCAGAGAGAGATACAGGAGGAATGAAGGGAAGAGCCAGAGAGTAGATGAGGGCAGAGAGAGATACATTAGGAATGAAGGGAATAGCCAGAGAGTAGATGAGGGCAGAGGGAGATACAGGAGGAATGAAGAGAAGAGCCAAAGAGTAGAAGTGCAGAGAGATACAGGAGGAATGAAGAGAAGCGCCAGAGAGTAGAAGGGCAGAGAGAGATACCGGAGGAATGAAGAGAAGAGCCAGAGAGTAGAAGAGCAGAGAGAGATACAGGAGGACTGAAGGATTTTTTAAATTTATTTTTATTTAACCTTTATTTAACTTGGCAAGTCAGTTAAAGAACAAATGTATATTTACCCCGGCCAAACCCGATGCTTGGCCAACTGTGTGCCACCCAATTACAGCCAGATGGGCTTAAGCCTGGATTCGAACCAGGGATTGTAGTGACGCATCTTGCATTGAGATGCAGTGCCTTAGACCACTGTGCCACTCAGAAGCCAAAGAAGAGAAGAGAGAGATACAGGGAAGAGGCAGAGAGGAGAAGAGGAGAGGTCAGGCATGCCCCTAGAACATACAACGTGTGTCTCTCTCTCTCTCTCTCTGTCTCTCCCTCTCTATTGTACCATGTATTTGCACGACGTTGGGCTCCCTCCCCTAACCTGCATGATGCTGGGCTCCCTCCCCTAACCTGGACGACGCTGGTCTCCCTCCCCTAACCTGGACGACGCTGGGCACCCTCCCCTAACCTGGACGACGTTGGGCTCCCTCCCCTAACCTGGACGACGCTGGGCTCCCTTCCCTAACCTCCCTCCCCTAACCTCCCCTAACCT